>NC_089742.1:22718318-22725818 GCF_040412425.1 Macrobrachium rosenbergii
CGACAGAATTCTAGTAATTCAGAAGTGTGTGGTATTCTCTGAAACAAGGAGCGACACATAGTCCTACATTGCAGTCTTTACACATGAAATATGTCTGCTGGCCTTTCTTGGGCCTACGGGATGTATGCGAGCACACACGACATCTTAGTCTAGGTCGCAGTTGTTTTTCTGTTGAGGGAACTGGATCAGGAAAGTGTCTTTCTGTTAGCCGCCTTGGCTGCGTTATTACGGTGCGGGTAATTATCTTGTTAGGTGCTGGAGGGTACCTTTCAATCAACTGCAGAACGACTGACTTAGAAAACTGTAAATATGACCCTTTCTTGCCAGTAACAAATCCATGCAAGTGATGACAGTTTACTAGTATCATATCAAGCAGACGGAAAAATAGTTTTATGTACCATCTCGTGGTTTTACGGATACACTTCACAGAACTAATAAGCATGTCGTTCTTGTCCACAATCCGCATTTTCTTATTATAGTCAACAACGCATGCAGGTTTTTGCACAAATTCCCTGGTCGACACCTTTTTCACAGTCTACCATTATATTTTCATGTACTGAAGATAACATATACACTGTCCTGTTATCCTGCCATTTTAAACCTAATATTCCATTGCAGTTTTGAGACGAAATCTCAGATTTGTTCACATCAGGAAATTTAGGCATAAATTTCCTATTTTTCCGGACTGTTCCACATGCTCCTGTTTCGTTGTCGCCCAAATACTTGAGCAGTTTTGGGCTGCAATACCAATTATCGAAATACAGGATGTGATGTTTTCCGAGATGCGAGGCCATAAATGTTTTTACCACAGAACCAGATACCCCTAGATCCTCATCTACCAATATCTCTGTATCTTTTCCAGTATAGATTATAAAATCGACAATATAATCCGTTTTGGCATCACAAAGTTCAAATATTTTCACTCCAAATCGACTTCTTTTATCTGGAATGTACTGCTTGAAACTTAGCCTTCCCTTCCATAACATTAAACTTTCATCTATGCATAAATCCTGGAAAGGTTGAAATTTTTCCCGGAATTTTCTACGCACACTGTCGAGCACGGGTTTAATTTTTTTAGTTTATTATCTGGGCTTGTTTCCTGTGAATTATCAACGAAATGTAGAACCCGTAGAATTTGAAGAAATCTGTCCCTTGCCATCAGCCTTCTCACTCCTTTTGTCTCGAATGTCTCAAGCGTAGTCCAGTAATCTACGATGCGATGTTTACTTATATGCGACATGATCATAATCACACAAAGGAACCGTATCATTTCCTCCACAGTAACCTGAGCAAATTTTCGCAAATACTTTGGCACTGCATCTCCTAGCGTATCAACAAGGAATCTCTGATAACGGTTTGTCTCTTCAGCAATCAGCCCCATAAATTCGTTGTCGAAAAATAAAAAATAGTCTACTTCCTTTGAATTTTCATTCACATTACATTTCGACGTAATGCCACTGCCACTGCTGTCAAATATGAAATCTCTGGGCTGGAAATTGCTGGCAGCCCACTCCCACTCATCACCTGGGTCACTTCGCTGTCTCCGCCTTCTTTTGACACCTTGGCTTTCATTTGTAGGTGGCAGATTTTCGTCATTTTCACTGTCGGTTGATATTTCATCACTGTCTCTTGTACCAGGACCATAATTATCCATTTCATTTCCTTCTAAACCGATTCATTTTCATATCCAGAAAATGAGTCGAGAAGGTCTATAAAATAGTTATCCTCGTCGAGAGCTCTTCTCTCGATCTGCCGGCGGTCAACTCGAGGATGTCGTACCCTTGACCCCTCCTCCTGTGACATCTTGATGAAGACTAATGAATTTTAGGGAAACACGTGAATTTATATGAATTCACCGTATGGCAACTGACAGACTGTTACCATATCAAGAAAAAGAGGCCAGTATTTCAATCATCAGTCCTCCACATAAAAGGAAATTACCGGTGCTCGTATACGACACAACAGTGTTCCGGGCCAGTTTATTAAATGTGTCATATACGTTACAACCGAAATCAAAGGGTTAATCAATACGTGATTAAAGCAATGCAATCTTAAACATGAAGCAATTGCTATGTGCTTTGGTGCAATAGCCCCCTTAATCTTAAAACAGAACAATACATGTAACATTCTCGTATGAGACAAAAATCTTACACGACTCGACTGTTGTCCCGATCTGCCAACACATTATCTTTTGAGATGACACTCGAAACAAAACAAAGCATTCACAGAACACACATGTTCCTGATATACTACGTTAGTATCAAATGCTTATTACTAATTCTAAATTACACTGTTAAGTTATCTAAATCACTAATTCTTGTGAGATTTGACATCACATTACTGACGGGATTTCAACAATTATTATCATTACACAGAACACACTATAACTAGAACAGAAAATATATCAAAATCATGGAAAGATATGCATTTTAAAGATAATATCATGAGATTCCCCCCACCCAGAAGATTAATTATCCCTGGTTTGAATCCAACAATTCACAACAGGATAAATAATCTGCAATTACATTGGTCTTTCCAAAAATGTTCTCTATTTTTATACAGTATGGTTACAAAATCAGTCAGGGGAGCTACTATGGCTAAGAAATTTGGACAGAATCGGCGATAGAATCCAGCCATGCCCAAAAATCTTTGTAGTTTCTTGAACACTTTCCTTAGAATATTCAGATGTTTTCCCATGTATTAGAATAAATCACTATGCTATCAAGGTAAACACCTACTCCTTCTACGGATCCTAGCAGTTGATCCATCACTCGCTGGAATGTCGCAGGTGCATTCATCAGACCAAAGAGCAAAACAGTGTATTGATACAGTTCAAAAGTAATAATGAAAGCTGACAGCAATTTAGCATTCTCATATAAAGGAATTTGAAAATATCCTTTCAACAAGTCTATCTTGGAAACAAACTTGGCTTGCCCAATATTATCAAGTGATTGATCTATAAGATGCAAGGGATATTTGTCAGCCACACTGATGGAATTCAGTTTCCTATAATCAGTACACATCCTAAATAAGCCATCTGGTTTTTTCACTAACACACGTGGAGAACTGGGTTCTGCTAATCCATGCTGCAATAAATATTCAACTTCTTTTTTCAAAATGTTTTGATGAAAAGGTGATATGCGGTGAGTTCTTTGTTTAAAAGGTTTTCCATCTTCTTTGATCTTTATCTCATAGTTTGTCAAATCGGTACACCTAGGTACATCTGCAAAAATTTCAGGGAAACTTCTAATCACGTCACTTACTTTGCTCAACACTCAGAAGTTTTAGTTTATCCCCCAAATTTTCCAATATTGAAGAATTGTTCATCTTGCTTTCAGCTCCCAATTCATAGCCATCCTCGTCCTCTGTAGATGAAGTTGTCTGTGTTGCTGAAACTATTTCAATTTTAGTCTCTGAGAAGTAAGGTTTCAAAAGATTCACATGTATCTTCCTCTGTCTTTTCCTTCCTCCTGGTGTTCCAATCACATAAGTTCGATCACTTAACTTCTCTATTATCTTGTAAGGACCTTGAAATTTATAGGTAAGGGGAAATCTTTTCACTGGTGGGAACACTAGAATTTGCTGTCCTACACTAGAACTTCTTAGCTTAGTCTTAGCATCATATCTTCTTTTCATTCTCTCTTGACTTATTTTCAGATTTTCTAAAGAGAATTTTCTAATTTCTCTTAACCTTTACCTCAAATTCTTCATGTATTCTCCTTGGATTTCCTTTTGATTTTCTTCCCAATTCTCTGCAAGAATCTTCAATGGACCTCTCACTTCTCGACCAAAAATCACCTCATTTGGTGAACATCCCATATTTTCTTGATAAGCATTCCTGACTTCAAACAACATTAAAGGTAAACCAGCATCCCATTGTCTTCCTGATTCATAACAGTATTTTGTTAACATACTTTTCAATGTCTGGTGGAAACTTTCCAAGGCTCCTTGAGTCTCTGGATGATGCAGTTGATAACTGTTGTTTCACCCCTAACAAGTTCATCACATCCTGGAACAATTTCTGGTATTCCAAACTTGGAGAAAAACTCCACCAACTTCTCAGCAATTATCTTGGCACTTATACTTCCTACAGGAATTGCCTCAGGATACCTTGTCACAGGACACATTAAGGTTAACAGATATTCCTTTCTTTGTTTACGGAAGCGGCCCAACCACATCTATAATCACCATGCTAAAGGGTTCTCTTCTAACTTCTATGGGTTGTGGGGGTCTTTTTGAATAGTTTCATTCGGTTTTTCAGCTACTTGGCAGGTGTGACATTCTCTTCAAAACCTGCACACATCTTTGTGAAGTCCAGCACAGAAAAAATACTTCTTAATCTTCTCAACAGTCTTCCTGATTTCCATATGTCCAGACTTGTGTGCTACTGCTACCACTTGCTTCCTCAATGGATATGAAATCAAAATTTGATGATCTTCGCCCCGTTCAGGATTTCCTGGTATATCTGCAGGTCGATGCTTCCTCATTAGCAATCCTTCCTTTAGATAATAACAGGTAGGAGTTTGTTGCATCTCTTCTTGATCAACAATTCTGATGAACAAATCACCCAACGTTGTATCCTTTTTCAGCAGTTCTATTAGCTTCTTTCTAGTCACTTGACCAACTTCAAGGGCTAAACTTTTAATATCTGCTAACTCTGTTACTGTAGTTTCACTACTATCCTCAGGAACACTCTAACCACTCTGAGTCTCTTCAAGAACAACATGTTCTTCTTCATCTTGAGAAACCTCTTCATTGCTAACACTAGAGGAAGCTTCACTTTACTGGAACAGCTCTTCTAAGCTCAAAGATCCTTCACCTGATCCTTCTTGTGCAGGTAAATCCTCAGTTTCTTCACTTCTAGACACAGTTCTCTTCATACTCCTGGTAGTTACACAACTTGGAAACAGGTGGGGTTTTTCTTCTCTAAATCTACTGTAGGACTAATCTCTATGGTTTGTGTCATTATAAGACAATGAACAAATGGTACACCACCTACTTCATTACCCAGTAAAACATGTACACCGTCAACAGCTAGTGAGCCCTTTACAGTAAAATCAACATTCCCTGTCACCAATTCACACAACAGGTGCAAGCAGCATATAGGGGTTACCTCTTCTCCTATACCCTTCAAAAAAACTGAATCTCTGGTGAGATTCTTCTCCAACTGTGGGTGAGCACCACGAACTACCACACTATGGTTACTCCCAGTATCATGTAATGAAGGGCTCTAAGAACTAGAGTCGTTATGGCATTAATTTTAAAAAAAAATAACACGAACTATAAAGTTATTTTATGTATAATACTTTTCTAAAAACTGATGTACTAAAAATTAGTACATCAGTTTTTAGAAAAAGTACTTATACAGGCCTTGGAGGTAACTTTTTATAGTTCGTGTTATTTTTCTTTTAAAATTAATGCCATAACGACTCTAGTTCTTAGAGCCCTTCGTTATACATCTAGCTGGGTAAATTTCCACTGAAATTGAATTTTTACTGGAATATTTCACCAAAAATTCCTTTCCAAAAGACTTTTTATAACATAGTTAATAGGATTTTTTAGCACGTAACTTTTCTGATTCTATTGTCAAATATAATATTCCGAAACTGACCATGTACGCCTCGATACCATATACGCACTCTGACTTTCTTAGATCCAAAGTCAAACAAATCATTGAAAAAGAGTTTGGATTTCTAAAACTAAACTTAATACCTATGAATCCACTAAAGATTGGCGGCTTTTTTAATTATAAGGACAAGCTACAGACCTTTATGAAGTCCAATATTATTTACAAATTTGAATGCCCAAGATGCCTTGGTAGTTATATTGGCTCATCAAAGAGAATGTTGCAGGTCCGTTATTACAGCCACTTGGGTTTGAGCTACAAAACTGGCTCACGAATTACTAACCCCGAATTTTCTAGTATTAGAAATCATGCCGTGAAATGCAAGGTTAATACTGATAAAAAACATTTTTCCATCCTGGGAACTACCAACCAATCGGCTTACTTAACGACCCTTGAGTCTTTGCTTATTAAACGTCATGCACCTCTTCTAAACACCAACGTGTCTTCCTCTCCTTTGCACTTGGCCGAAGTGTACTCTGGGCATGCGTGAGCTTGTGGTCTCACTTCGTCTTTCCCCTTCTTTTGATTAGGTAGACTAAGAGAAAAAAATCTCCTTTCTTTTTTACTTTTTTATATATTTTGTAATTTTAAAGATTGTAACTGCTGTTTTTAATTTAGCTTTTATTTTGAATTTGAGAATTAATATGTATTTTTCAATTTTACAGACTGATGATGTGTTTCAGTAACACGAAACGTTTCTATCAATATATATGCAACTGTTTAGTTGACTGTCGTCTGCTTTGGACTCCTGCTTGTTATATATATATATATATATATATATATATATATATATATATATATGTGTGTGTGTGTGTGTGTGTGTATTCTTGTATATATATATATATATATATATATATATATATATATATATATATATATATATATATATATGAATATATATACATGCGTGTGAAATTACTTTAATATTCACGAATATTAAGCCACAATACGGATATGAGAACGATATTTGGGGTTTAATATTCATAATACACACACACACACACACATATATATATATGTATATATATATATATATATTTATATATATATAGATTATATATATTTTTATATTGATAGTATACGTGATTATACATTTACATATATATAACGTGATTATAAATATATCACATATATATATGTATATATATATATATATATATATATATATATATATATATATATATATATATATATATATATATATATATATATATATATATATATATATATATATATGAATGTCTTTTCCTGTAATACTACAGTGTAATATGAAAATAAAAGGCCCATAAAAACACTATTTAAACATTGAAACCATATATTTCGGGCACTTGTTTCTGTGCCCTGTTCACTGGCAGAATATGGACAGGTGGAAAGTTACAATGGTATATATACAAAAACATGAAAGGTGTGGCCTTAGGCCTCCCGATGTTATGGAGGTGGCGTTTCTTAAGAAGGAGGAGAGTGACCAAATTCCTAGTGGTTTTGGCCTCATTAGCTCCCGTTTGGCGATGGATCTGGCGGTCGCGTTTCTTGGGTCATCTTCATCAGGAGGGGTTTGAGGATTAAGGTGTCGATGGCGTCCGATTTCCAATGTCCTCCTGACAGGTTCATATTGTTGGTTTGATTGATGATAGCAGATTCCAGCATCTTTCTTTTGTACGGACAGCTACTCTTGAAACCAACTCCGCCCCACTCCAGTTAATGACATGCCCTGTATTTCTGATATGTAGGAAAATTCCCGAACTCTCCGGAAGCGTAATGTACTGATCTTTTGTGCTCTGTTATTCTTTGCGAGAGCGATCTACCTGTCTCGCCTACATAGATTTCATGACAATTGCTACATGGTATCTTGTAAACTCCAGCTTCTTCCTTTT
>NC_089742.1:22730818-22745818 GCF_040412425.1 Macrobrachium rosenbergii
AATAAATATGCAACTGTTTTGTTGACTGTCGTCTTCTTTGGACTCCTGCTTGTTAGTATATATATATATATATATATATATATATATATATATATATATATATATATATATATATATATATATATATATATATGTATATATATATTTATATATATATGTATATATATATATAAATAATATATATATATATATATATATATATATATATATATATATATATATATATATATATATATATATATATATATATATATATATATATAGAGATAGAGAGAGAGAGAGAGAGAGAGAGAGAGAGAGAGAGAGCGTTGATAAATCTATATAACTTTCAACCACATTCAGTTCAAAGGAGAATATTCAGCAAAACAAAACAAAAAATCCCATTCACACCATCACCTGTATTTTTCATTATTGTCGAGAGAAGTCAATGCAATATATAAGTGTGCGTGTGTATGTGTGTGTGTGTGTGTATACCAGGGGCACTTTTAAAAGTCCTTGGCCTTTGTTACAAGGAAAAATTACAGCTAAACCTTTTATTTGACCATCCAAAAGAACGCAATAGAAAGCTATTGACAATGTAAGGTAAGGGAGTCCCTTTGAATCATAGGGTATATGCAAAATCTGAAATTAGACAAAAAAAAAAAAAGTAAAATAATCCATATCACGATTACACATTTGCAAAATAAGACTATGACCCCTTAGACAACTGAAACCATGGTCAACATACTTGGTAAGGACTACTTCCTCTACTAAATTCAAGCGGGTTACGGACAGCACAGAAGATGATGACTTTCACTGTTCAGTACTCAGCTGAGACCACAGACATCAGCACTAGTAGCACAGAATACACTATTTCATAGTACATCTTGAGGATGAGTAAGATGTCTGCCAGATTCCAGGTGGATACCAAGAATAAAGAAAAATAGAATTAGAACAACTTTGGAACATGGCATGCACACTAGGCCGATTGCAGCACGCTAGGCGGACAAAATGTTCCTTATCGTAACCATGGGAATTTCCATTGCTGTTTACGATCTTGTACTGGTCTATGCAGTGATTTAAGAAGGCCTAACCTAGACTATTCATGATATATGAACGATGATGCCTATTTTTGTAAAATAGTTTAGGCTATATAAATTTTTAAAATAATTATATAGGAATTAGCCTATACCTCCCTTACGCCAACCTAACCTTACCTCAGTAGCCTAGCCAAAGATTGGACATGTAAACCTCGAGTAGGTTATCTTCAAAGATTTTTAAAGAGGCCTAGCCAAGGCTATATTGTATTAAACAACTAATTAGCTCAATTTTACCTCGCTTTAATTTCATAAGGATTTCTTTTGTCTCTTAAATCTTCAGGTAGCCTATCCCATTTTCACATATGCATGCTGCTTGTCGAATTGTATTGATGCATAGGGTAAAACATCAAGTGAGGTACACCTGTATTCCAACTATGATGTTTTACTTCTGGTTTAAAACTGCTCACCATTTGATGTTTCACCATATGATAGGAAAAGAATATTCAGTAATACATTAAATTTACTGTTAATACTATTTTGTTTTTGAGGTTTCTGTATCCATCTGAAGATTTTTTATGATCAACTGTAATATATTTAAATATAAAACCTTAATAAGAATTTTCTTTAGGGACCCAGTCCTGGAGACAGTGATTAACGTCTTTAGGAAATTCTAATGGAATAAAGAAGACATGAAATAACAAAGGAATTTTCTTCATCCGGAACTGAGACATGTGGATTCAAAATATCCTCGCAAAAATGGCAACTGAATTTTAGGGGGTACGTCATCCCAATTATAGGATAAGGCAGGAGATCTTTGGTAATCATCACTTCTCCCCCCCCCCCCCACAACCCCCGCCCCGCATCCTCACCAAGTATCAGTACCAAATGCATCGTGATGAAGAGGTCAGAATCTCCGATCCAGCTACGAGAAACTATGGTGTATGAAAGTTCATTAATCTAGTTATGGATGATTAATGTCACGGGAAAATCATCCGTGAGAGCCTGATGTAGACAATTTCTACAAGTGATTTAATCAGTGATATTGAGACATGTTGACATTAATTTGAACCTGAATCAGTGATTTGAAAAACATTGTATAGCGTATAGTTATCTGCCACAAAAAAACAAAAAAAGAAAGTGGCGTCTGTCGAAAAATACTGGATTGTGGAAGCATTATCAGGGTAACTACTTAGCTAAAAGGTCAAACGATTGGTACGAGTATTTCGCACCAAAAAAATGACAGTTTCAAACAGGGTCAACCCGAAATGAAGAGATAAACTATTAGCATTTGCGAGGCTGCTGCAGGACAGTGTTATCGTCCCCTCACTACAGGTGAAGTGGCTGACGTACCCAACAATTGCTCCGAACTCAACATTTTGGAGGCCATAGTGAAGTCATCAGTGTTGTCAAGAAGTGTTTGGAGGCACAGAACACGAACCCCTTCCCAGATGGGAAAGCAGTGCTTGAAAATTCATGGAACGACCTCGGTGAAGTTAGGTAAGTCTTCGTTGAGTGATTATGAAATAACTTCCTTTCTCATGTGATTATTTCTGGGTGAGGCCAAGAACTTTTTGGTTGGCCTTTACGTGTATACATTTGTGTGCGTTTTTCAAATCATAAACAGCAGTATGTCACATATATTTCAAAAGAAGCAATAGATTCACCGCAAGATTATACGAAGGAGGGAGGGAGGGAGGGAAACTATTACTGCATCATAAGATCGAATCGAGCACATAATTCTAGAAGACTCATACCTCTACGAGCAGAGAGCATTGTTAGGCTTTATGTTTATTTGTCCCTCGAGGTATTTGCTTTTTCATTCAGATAATTACTTTCAGAATTAATGGGGCGAGAACACATTTCCCCTGGCTCGTTCATCTCCTGATATCAGTGAAGGGACAGATGAATGGTGCATGAATAATGAAAAATTTGGGAGAGCAATACTGGATGAAGGTCGGGAGAATGCTTATAGTGGTGAATAAATGAGTGAATCTTCAAGAGTTGATGTTTGCATAAATCTTGGAGAATGATGATGTAAATTTGGTCTTGATGAAGGTTTCCAGAAGGTAATTATCATTATGTTATTGTATTTCAAAACAAATATGATTTGGACTTGCAAGGGCCGTTAACAACACACACAAGTATAATATATATATATATATAAGTATATATATATATATATATATATATATATATATATATATATATATATATATATATATATTGTTACGTGTGTTGCTCGGCTAATTACTTTAATAGTTAGTTAGTTGTATTCATATCACCTTGCTTTACACAAGACCCATGTAATTCTGTTAAGGTTAAAATTAAACTCTAAAGGACAGATATTGAATAGACTAGGTCTCCAGCTTAAAACTAGCTCAACAGGGAGCAGGTTTATTGCATAACCACATGAATTAATTCAGCAAACTTACTGGAAAACTAGTTTAAACAAAAGTAAAATAAAATTAAATGGATTATTTACAGGAGCTAACAGCAGCTCAAAATATTAGTCCTAATCAAGACAAAATACCTCAGTACTAAATAGAAATGAACACAACAGATTTATATGCCTCTCAGAATGCTTTATAAGGCAGTTGACTGCAATAAATGTCGAATTAAGGCTTCTTGGTACTGATGATGCAGATTCTTCTCCAAGAAGGAGGATTTGTTCAGGCCCAAGGTGTACACACTTCTGGAACAATCTTTCACTACAGAAACTCTCAATCGTCATTACTCAATCAAGAGGGGATGATTCTTATATCAAGAATAATACTTTTAACACCATGGAGGATAGGTTATGTGATTTCACTAGACAACAATAATTGCACTTAATAGATGACTTCATAAATGGGATATGTTTGACTAGGATTTCTTAGTCTGACTGTTTAAGACAGGAAAATTTGAACAAGGAAAATGAGAGTTTCAGTTGAAGGGAAAGAGAACTCTGGGAGTAATTGTCATAATAAGACTTACTGCTGGATGAGCTAATGCAGTGATCAGTTGCATAAGAATCCCTTGGTCCATTTGGAATAACAATTTTCTCCCTCGTGCTGAACAAAGGGGGAGGGAGACAAAGTGAGCTTGGAGAGAGAGGGCTTGTATGCCTGACTCTTAGGATGTCTCCTGAGAGTTTCTTGATGATGGGGCAGCTTCTGACTGCTTGCTTCAAACTCGTCCTACTTAGGGTCCGACCTGAAATGACAATAGACTCTCCAGTACACAGGATAAAGAAAACTAAGCTGTAGGAAAAGTACCTCTAAGGTCTGTCCTAGCAAAACCTATCCCAGATTTATGGCCCTCTAAGCTAAAATTCTCCCCTGTTGGCCAGGAGTGTACTTATTTTGAAAACAACACCTGAGTTCTCGCCTAACTTCTTTACATGCAAGCAGCCTATGTGGTCTCCCCCTTTACTTTAATAAAGTTTACTTTATTTTTCTACTAAGATGCAAAGAAGGGAGGTTGAACAGCACATATTTATAATATATATATATATATATATATATATATATATATATATATATATATATATATATATATTATATGTAGATATAGATATAGATATATATATATAGATATATATATATATATATATATATATATATATATATATATATATATATATATATATATATATATATATATATATATATATATATATATGTGTGTGTGTGTGTGTGTGTGTGTGTGTGTGGTTTGTATGTGTTTGTATTTTGTATGTATGTATGTATGTCTGTATGTACAGATGGAGGGGTGAATAGCACGTATAAAAATGAATGCGATTGACTTGTATAGATATTTGGAAGCCAGTTTAATGGATAATGTAAGGCTGTAAGGAAATTGAGACAAAAATACCTGAAGAAAGGAAGGTAGACAGGTGTCAATAAAAGATGGGGGAGGAAAGTTCACGTTTTCATGGAGGCGAATATGGAGTGAATTAAGGAGTAATAAAGCAACTCTTCTCATGGAATTGAAGTGTGGATGTTGAATGTGAACTAAAAAGGAAAAGAGTTAAAAAGCTGCTAAGATGAATTGATTTTGTGGTATATATAGGGTAAGAGATTCTTGAAGGGGTGATAAATGTGAAGATGAGTAAATGAAGTGATGAGAAGGTTAGTGCAGGTGAAGGGATAGACCAGAATATCTTGACATGGTTTAGTCGTGTGGAAAGAATGAAAGACGACAGATTGTGAAAAAGAGGGTCGAATCTGCAGTAGTTAGGAGGGAGGAGATGAACAATGTCTAGAAAGTGCTGGAGCGATGTAGTAAAAGAGGTATAGGAAAGGAAGAAAAATTGCATGCTTGACACAGGTGAATAGCGCAAAATGTGCGGGGCAGTTTGATGTGCTGCTGATGAGCAACTGTGTAGGTGGATAAAGTAGCTAATACTATGAAGATTTTTTGTACAGATGGTTAATCCACGATTCAGCAGCTAAAGTATGAATGTGGCAGCGAACGTCGTCTGGTTTTTCTCTGGTGCCACTCCCAGTAAAATGAAACAGTTCAGCGTTGAAAAAATCTCTCTCTCTCTCTCTCTCTCTCTCTCTCTCTCTCTACTATATATATATATATATATATATATATATATATATATATATATATATATATATATATACAAATATGTGTATATATTTATATATATCTATATAATTATGGACACATGTACCGGGATGTGTGTGTGTGTGTGTGTGTGTGTTCCACATACACTCTGAAATGCATTGAGCATTTTCAACCAAACTTGGTACACATATGACTTACTATCTCGAAAAGAACACTGTGGGGGTAAAACATCACTGGCGCCAAAGGGGTGTGTGTGGGAAGGGGGTGAAATGTAAAAATAACTGAAAATGACAGATATTAGTGTCTAATCCATAGTTTTTGAGGCCGCTGAGATGAATAGTGACACTTCCAATGCACTTTAAGTCAAGTTCAGCCCAGATACAAAGGGGGTGGGGTTTCAAAATAACCAAAAACGACAGATATTAATGTCTAATCCATAGTTTTCAAGGTTGCTGAGATGAATAGTGACTCCCAGTGCCTTTTAAGTCCAACTTCATCTCCGATAGGAAGGGTGGGTGAGAAGGATGGGAAGGGGGTGACATGTAAAAATAACCGAAAACGACAGATATTAGTGTCTAATCCATAGTTTAGAAGGTCGCTGAGATGAATAGTGACACTCCCGATGCACTTTAAGTCCAAGTTCAACCCCAATAGGAAGTGGGGGTAAGAAGGGGTGGGAAGGGGTTGATATGTAAAATTAACCAAAAACGACAGATAGTGTCTAATCAATAGTTTTCTACATCGCTGAGATGAATAGTGACACTCCCGATGCCATTTAAGTCCAAGTTCAGCCCCGATAGGAAGTGGGGGTGAGAAGGGTTGGGAAGGGGTGACAAATAAAAATAACTGAAAACGACAGATATTAGTGTCAAGCTCAGCCCCGAGAGGAGGTGGGGGTGAGGGTGGGTGAAATATAAAATGTCAAAAATGCAGGGCAATGTAATTGAAGCATCTATCTTAACAGGAAAGGGAGAGTGAGAGGGAGGGAGAGAGAGAGCAAGTGAGAGAAGCAAGGAGAAGGAAAGAGAGAGAGAGAGAGAGAGAGAGAGAGAGAGAGAGAGAGAGAGAGAGAGTGCGTGTGTGTATATGTTTATCACTACAGCTGTTATCCAGTCTGATAATAAATTAAGAATTACACCTGTCAGGTCAAGACTTCTGTGTACATATGTAATATTGTGTAATATATATATATATATATATATATATATATATATATATATATATATATATATATATAAATATAAACATATATTTATATATATATATATATATATTATCATAATAGCAAGAACTCAAGAACTCGCCAGCAAATTGCTTCCCCCTTTTTCTTTTTTTTTTTGTTGTTGTTTTCATTTACTGTCGGCCGATCGATATTTCGCAAGGTCAGAATACAAGAGATTAAAACGGATTGTAGGCCACTCCCTTTAAGTAGGTAATTCCTTTCCGAGGCAAAAGTGTCTGGTTGTCCTTTTCAGGCAAAAAACCCCTGCGGGCATCAGCTGAACATGACTCAACCTCCCCATGTGTTGGACGTGGCCCCTGCCCCATAAGAGGAGATAAAAGCGGAAACCAAACCGAGGTTCGCTCTCACACGCGCGCTGGATGAGAGGGAGTGAAGAAGTCCCCAAAACACTGCCATGCCCTGGCCCGTCGATGCCTTGGCTCCTAACCATGTGGCCTCTCAAAGCATACTTTCCCTCTGTGCACTCCGGCCCAAACCCACGTGTGGATGCTGACTGGACCGATGACCCACTCCATTTGCTTGGCGTTTCGAGAAGTCCCCATCACCTTGCCCTTTACTGAAGCCCTTGCATCTTACCCCGTGGAAGAGAACTCGCCCTTGGAAATCGCAAGTCATCCACGGACCGCTTTCTGCGCTGGAACCAAATCTGCCTTAAGGTAAAGTGCTCTGGAAGACCTCCATTCAGTCACGCTTTTGTCTCGTAACATTTACTTAATTTGAGTGCCAGTAATCACCGAATCTCTTGTCAAATGTCCATGCTCCTCGAGTGTCGGCAGTGCTAAGCTATCATTAATTCATCTATTTGTCTATTTTCATTACTGGCGTATAATGTGTATATCCCCCATTTCAGAGGGACCCTATATCGTGGAAGCTTCTTGGACTGTGTCTGGAATCCCCCAGTTTCATCCATCCAGTAGGAATCCCCTTCAGGATCAATAATCTACTTGCATTCCTCCTTCCCATACTAATGTCATTTATGTAAATACACTCCTTTAAGTTTGTCCGCGTGTTTACATAATATTTCCCTACAGTAGAAGAGCCTTATGCCCATATGAAATTCTCCTTTTGTTTTCCTCTTTGTTTATGTTTTCCTGGACCCACGAAGTTGGATTCACAAGGCTAAATTACCTGAAATTGTTGCTACCTGTCTCACAGAGAATATTTCAAATTACCAGGAAAAAACATAAAGATACATACATATATATATATATGTATATATAGTATATATATATATATATATATATATATATATATATATATATATATATATATATATATATATATATATATATATATATATATATATATGTATGTATATATATATGTGTGTGTGTGTGTGTGATATATAGTATATATGTGCGCGTGTGTGCATGTGTATGTATGTTTGTATGTGTCCCAGTGAATGAAAAGACAAATTTGTGCGTTTCAAAGGCATGAGTGGTAAATCTGACTGCTTGGAAATTTACGTCCTACAATGAATTCATGAAATGGCGCTTTGAAATGAATTTCTACTTATGGCGCTAGTTCACTTCTGCCTAATGCACTTAAGGAAAACCCGAGCGTGAAAGAATACGCATCAGTATATCTTCGCGAAATATAATTTATCAAGGGAAATTTGCAAGCTCATATTTCTGTTGCTTAGAGCCTTGTCGTATATTTCTCTCTCTCTCTCTCTCTCTCTCTCTCTCTCTCTCTCTCTCTCTCTCTCTCTCTCTCTCTCTCCTCTCTCTCTCCCTCTTTTGAGGAACATATTACTTTTACTTTTGCTTTAGGTCATAACTTTTTCTTACAGTTGCTTTTCCTTCTCTTTTCAGCATATATCTATATGGTATCCTGCAATATGACAACGTGACAACTTATTGACACTAATATGTATTTTTTATATATTACTGGGCACACAGCACAAGGGTGGTAAGAGCAGCTGTATATTATCACACAACAAAAAAAAAAAGTCAGCAGAAAAAAGCAAAAATAATTCATCGTCCAGGATAGTGGTAAAGCAACATTAAACATAAGTAATTAAATTGCCTCTTCTTTTTAGAGCTACAACTGCAGTATTAAAATGTTTTCGGCATCTTGCAAATTGAGAGCATTTAGCAGAATAAATATCTGATGCATTTATCGCTCACTTCAGCCTAAGAACAACATGAATGAATCTCGATTCAGTGTCACACCCATTACTCATTCATATCCACAGCAACACAAAATAAAAGGTCAGCTGATGATGGGTAATAGTTCAGCAATTCTTTCAGGATGTAGATGCTGGTGTCGGTTGAGTGGTTTGCTTTAAATCCGAACTGGTTGTCAGTAGTGTGTAGAAATGGGAGAAGTCTCACTAGCAGAACCGACTCAAGTATCTTCGACGCAATTGGTAGTAATTACAATCGGGCGATAATTGCCAGGGTCAGCTGCATCCTTCAGCTTGTTTTTGATAAATGGTATTAAGTGAATTAAGAGTAGTGAGTCTGGGAGAAACTGGTGAACGATGCACGCATTGAATAGGGCAGCTAATAAAATGTAAATTATTGGGTGGCTGAATTTGAAAGCTTCTGCAGGAAGACCATCACAGCTGGATGATTTATTGTTAGGTAATTTGTTCATGGCATCGCTGATGTTACCTGGCGTAATGCGATCGGCGAAATGAAATTGAATGTTATCAGTAAGTTGGTTATCTACTTCATTCGGGGGTCTTGGTCGTTTATACAATTCAGGATAGTGCTGAAGTGATCGCTCCACATTCTTGCGAGAGCCTCGTCACTGACGGCTTCCTACTCTCTGCGATAGCTTCTCAGGGATTGAATGTCATTCTAAAGCAGGCAATGCATGATTCTAATTTTTAGACATTGCATCTGCTCTTAGTTGCTTTTCATTGAGAAATACTACAAAATTACTTTATTCCTAAGCTTGAACAATTAGAACTTGTAGGGAATACAGTTTTTTAAAAAGATGGTGCACCTTGTCACTTTACTCTGCAAGTTAGGCAGTTTCTAAATAAATTCCCTAACAGATGGGTTGGAAGAGGTGGACCATTATTTCGGCCTCCGCGTTTACAGATTTGACTCCATTGGATTTCTTTTTATGGGGACATGTAAAATGTATTGTTTATTCAAATAAGTCTCGATCTTTAGAGGACTTGAAAGAAAGAATAACTGATGTGATTGAAGGTATTACTGAAAATAAGCTGAAAAATGTTTTCTGAGAACCGCAGAATCGTATTTCTCTTTGTATTAGTAAAATGATGGCGGAGGTGTTGAAAGTTAACAGGACGAGTATAAAATTTAGGTCATTCTTTTTTCCTATCCTGTTTACAGATTAATTCTATCACGTAAAGTTACGAGGCTACAAGTATTTTAAATGGCAACATGGCTTTATAGACATCCTAAGCCCACACACACACACACACACACACACACACACACACACACACACACATATATATATATATATATATATATATATATATATATATATATATATATATATATATATATATATATATATATATATGTAATGAATGTTATCACATCACCGTGATTCATATACAAGCATTAAGCTAAAAATGTCCTTTAATATCCAGTTTGCTCTACCTCAGAAATAATATATTTTCATATATGTTACCCGAAAGGGAATTTGATGGCGTCACTGTAGTCCTGAGTTCTTGTTCGTCCGTCCGTGGTTCGAGCCCACGAGACGACGAACTTATCAACAAAAAAATTCCCCTTCGGGTAACATATGTAAAAATATATTATTTACGAGGTAGAGCGAATTGATATATTAAAGGACATTTTTAGTTTAATGCTTTATATATATATATATATATATATATATATATATATATATATATATATATATATATATATACAGTATGTATATATATACACACACACACATATATATATATATATATATATATATATATATATATATATATATATATATATATAAATATATATATATATATATATATATATATATATATATATATATATATATATATATATATATATATATATATATATATATATATATATATATATATATATATATATATATATATATATATATATATATATATATATATATATATATATATATATATAAAATTAAGTATATTACCTCCTACGCCACATTTTTTTACACTAAATTTAAAGTAAAAGGACTAAGTAATTAAATAAGTTAAATTTAGTATGATCCACTGAGAAATTCTGCCCTAAAACCTCTCCCCCACTGACTTTTTTTTGGGGGGGAAACCCCTTTAAATCCTTCCTTGTCCACCGTGCTGTTGAAATCTCTTAATTCCAGGTGCGGATTCCTGCCGAGAGCTAATTGTCGCCCGAGGCAGGCCAGCTGGCGGGCGGACCGCGTGCGTTTCGCCATTTTGAATTTGAAACCATGCAGCCCCGCAGTTCCCACATGGGGCAGAGTGTTCACAACGCCACCTAGGAGGAAAAGCTGTAACTTCTGCCGCTATAAAAGAGCCCTGGATGCTACGCCCGTCTTACGGACTGCTCTAGGAGCGAGAGCTCGTGCTGGCACAAGGCCAGCTAAATCTGAAACAACATACGCCCGTCTTCAGAATTGTCGGCGCCACCACGGACGCCACAGCTCCGGCCCTTGCTCCATCCGCTGCCATTTCAAACACGTGGCTGGCAGGAAAGTAACTTTTGATGTGAATTAATTCGCTCCGTCGCTGGCCTCCCATAAGAAGAGAGCTTCAGCTCCTAAAAGAAAGGTAATGTACCAGGACTTAAGGTTTTTTGTCAGCCACGTTCCCTGTTATTCTCCAACTGCGTTTCCTTTCATTTCATGGTGTGATATAATCACAGTGAGACCTGTATTGCGTATATTTTGTGCTGTTTAATTTGCAAAGCATTTACGAGAAGAGTAACGTAATCGCTTGATGTTCGAGTCACGGGAATCGAGTTCAGTCTAGGCATTTTCCATGCAATTCGTCGATTCCCTCATTACAGTGTTAGTCCCAGTTAACTAACCGTAAGTGTTTGATTAGAGATTAGGAGTTTTCACTGTGGACTTGCGTATCATCTGTGGGCTTAGCGGCCCTACTTACATCGTTCCAACAACTTTGAAGCAGGCAATCCATTTGTATTCCCTCCTGGAATTTATGTCACTTGCTTCGCCTCATTTTCTCCAGAATTATGCTACCATTCTTTCGTTGTGTTTCTTTGTAAATATAATGAATGAAGTTAACCACAAAGTTCATCTAATCATTTCTCCGTGAAGTAGCCTTTCAGGCAGTTTTGTCGTTTGTAATTTGAGCTGTCCCCAAGGCAGAGTCCAGATTTTTGTGGTAATTAAGGTAAGTTGCGCATCATCCTAGTATACCCCATTGATCTAGCAAGGCCCCAGCTTTAAAATTACACAATATATATATATATATATAGAATATATATATATATATATATTAATTAATTATAATATTCTTCGCGCTTTTTATATATGTAATACGAAGCCGAAAATATCCAGACGGAAGAAATTGAAGAGCTGTGAATAGCGGTATAGAATCGAACCCGCGTTATATCACAAGGAGGAACGTTCTACTGGCTACGAGGTAAAAGTTTCGCCTCAGACACATATATACCTGTCGTTTTCTAATAGCCACAATGCCCTCTTAACGCGGGTTCGATTCTCGCGACCGCTATTTTGGATATTCTTCCGTCTGGATATTTTCGGCTTTTAGTTACAAAAATATCCAAAAGCGCGAAGAATTCGAGAATTGAATTGAGCCTATTAGAATTGAATATGTGTCTGGTAAAAGTGACCAGTAGATTCTACATATAATTTCGAACCCAAAAGCAATAAAAAACGATTGCCCATATTCACGAAGGAGGTCACAGTTGCAAAATATATCTGACCAGGCTACGAGAAGGATAGAAAAGTCTATCGCCTCTCGAATATGGTAACATACATATACCTGTCAATTCTTCCGTCAGATATTTTTTTGTTAGAGCTGGGTTAAGAGGGCATTGTGCTATTATATATATATATATATATATATATATATATATATATTAGATATTATATATATATATATATATATATATATCACCATGCAGTAAGATGATTATCAGGACGGACGAAGCTTGGCACTGCTCGGTGCATTCAAGTGGTACCTGCAGGAATTTGGCATCTCCAGGAGGGAGTTCTAATTGGGGCCCTGGCACTGGCACTGAGGCAGGGCCGGGCACTGGAATTGGATCAGGAACCGATCGAGGGGGCCACTGTACATCTTACTCAGGTGGCACTGGTGGGGACCGCACGTCTTCCTGGTACCCAGTGGGCGCCAGTCTTGACTGAGGGAGAAGTGGGGGAGGATTACTCGAGCCCGCGGAATGATTCGGGGAATGTGGACCCCTAGATTGTCGTGATTTCTGTGGGGACTGAAAGTCCTGTCCCAGGATGACGTCATAGCCTCTGGGGAGATGGCTTGCTACTGCAAGATTGCAAATTTTGGATTGGTGAGGTCTTGTGACTCTCAATTGGACCGTAGGGAGTATCATTTTAAATTGATTTATTCCCTCGATCGTGACGAGTTTTCGTCTATTGACGATAGCTCCATAGGGAACTCTGTCCCTTCGGATGAGGGAGATTTGCACGCCTGAGTCCTCGAATGCAGTGACTCGGCGTGCGGGGTGGCTACCTCGTGGAGGAGTCGACATATACAGGCCCTTTGGCGGGAAGGCCTAATGACTTGGGATTTGTGACTGCCAAGGCGACGGTGGGGGTGTTTGATTTATTATTATTCGGGCATTTTGCCCATGCAGGAGAATGGCCATAAACCTTGCACGCCGTGCAAAAGGTTTGGCTGAAGTCTTTCTGCGCTGCCCCTGTGGAGGGCGCAGGCGAGTTATTGGGCGGTTTTCCGGGAGAGAGAGGCGCCGGTTTCTTGCTCCAGCACTGTTCGGGGGAATGCCCCGTTTTCTTGCAATAATGGCAAGGTAGGGGCTTGCCTGAGTTCCCATTTTTGTGGGAATTTGATCCTCCGAGGAGGGACGGGGGATTTATCTTCTGCACCATGGATCCTTCTTGAGGGTGGTGAGTTTCCCACATGTCTGCTATCCGGCAACATTCGGTGAGTGTTGCTGGGGCTTTTCCACTACATGAGTGGCGAGGGCAGGAGGGGCATAGTGCAGGAAATGCTCAAATTTAAACTGCTCGAGTACCTCGGCGGCGCTCATGGCTCCTTCGGAATCGAGTCATTTTGTTAATGCCCGTTCCGAATGGTATGCCCAATCGGATCATGTCTGGCCTGCTTCTCTGGGCTGCTCTCTCCAACATCTCCTCCACCGCTCGGGGGTAATCTCGTACGCCTTCATAACTGCTTGGTGTACGGCTTCCCAGTTTCCCCTATCTTCTGCTGAAAGGGCGTGGTAGGCAATGAGGGCCTTTCCGCCCAGGAATTTAGTGAGAACAAGGGAGAGTTCCGCGGGGGAGAGGTCGCAACACTCCAGGACTCGTTCGGCCCTTTCAAGCCATACTTCGGGTTCTGACTCTGTCCATTTTGGCATGAACGACTGAGCTTGGCTGAGGGCAATCATTCCCGCCGCAGGAGGTGGGGTGGCGTGCTGTCGTTGTAACATCTGGAGCTCATGGGCACGCTCTCTCTCTCTCTCCTGCCGTTCTCTCTCCCTCTCTTCACGTTCTTTCTCCTCTCGTTTCTCTTGGGCAATTCTTTTTCTCTCTCTCTCCACCTCTTGGGCAATTCTTTCTCTCTCTCTCTCCTCAAGTTCTTTCTCCTTCTCCTGCCGTTCCCTTGCTCTCTCCACCTTGGCATCGTCCACTCGCGCTTGAACCCATTCTCTCAGATCTTGCCCCGATAGTCCCATGTCCTTCCCAGCGGACATGTAGAATTTAAAGTCCTCGTTTTGTTGGGCTCTGGTATTAGAAGTCCTCGTTTTGTTGGGCTCTGGTATTAGCCATCTTGAAATAATGGTTATATGATATGTCTGAAAAGACTCAGGTTGTCTGAAAAGACTCAATTGCAGGAATCTGAAACACTCAATTGTTCAGACTGCAGGAGAATGGATCTGTCTGAATAAGACAGTTGATTAGTAAGTCTGAGGAAACTTTTGTTAAAATTTGATATGTCTCGGAAAGACGTGGTTGTTCGTGGCGAACGAATTTTAATATGCGTCTCGGAAGACATAGTTGGATTTTGTCACG
>NC_089742.1:22753318-22758318 GCF_040412425.1 Macrobrachium rosenbergii
TATATATATATATATATATATATATATATATAGATATATATATATATATATATATATATATATATATATATATATATATATATATATATATATATATATATATATATATATATATATATATATATATATATATATATATATATATATATATATATATATATATATATATATATATATATATATATATATATATATATATATATATATATATATATATATATATATATATATATATATATATATATATATATATATATATATATATATATATATATATACATATATATATATCTACACATTCATATATACAACAACAGCAAGCAGGAGTCAAGAAGACGACAGTCAACGAAACAGTTGCATATTTATTAAGAAACGTTTCGTGTTACTTAACACATCATCAGTCTGTAAAATTGAAAAATACACATTAATTCTCTAATTTAAAATAAAAGCTAAATTAAAAAGCGGCAGTTAAATTCTTTAAAATTACAACATACATAAAAAGTAAAAAGAAAGGAGATTTTTTTTTCTAAGTCTACCTGATCAATAGAGGGAAAAGACGAAGTGAGACCACAAGCTCACGCATGCCCAGAGTACACTTAGGCCAAGTGCAGAGGAGAAGAAGACACGTTGGGTTTAAAGAGGGTGCATGACGTTTAATAAACAAAGACTCAAGGGTCGTTAAATAAGCCGATTGTTTGGTAGTTCCCAGGATGGAAAAATGTTTTTTTTTATTAACCTTGCATTTAATGGCATGATTTCTAATACTAGAATATTCGGGATTAGTTATTCGTGAGCCAGTTCTGTAGCTCAAACCTAAGTGGCTATAATAACGGACCTGCAACATTCTCTTTGATGAAACTACCAAGACATCTTGGGCATTCAAATTTTAAATTGTTGGACTTCATAAAGGTCTTTACTCCTTATAATTAAAAAGCCGCCAATCTTTAGTGGATTCATAGGTATTAAATTGAGTTTTAGAAATCCAAACTCTTTTTCAATGATTTGTTTGACTTTGGATCTAAGAAAGTCAGAGTGCGTAAATGGTATCGTAGCGTACATAGTCAATTTAGGGGTTATTACATTTCACAATAGAATCAGTACAGTTGCATTTCAATCTTGTTCTATGTTATAAAAAAGTCTTTTGGATATGAATTTTGTAAAATATTCCAGTAAAAATTCAATTTCGGAGTGGAAATTTGCCCAGCTAGATGTATATCCAAAAGACTTTTTATAACATAGTTAACAAGATTGGCATAACTTTACTGATTCTATTGTGAAATGTAATGTTGAAAAATATGATACCATATACGCACTCTGACTTTCTTAGATCCAAAGTCAAACAAATCATTGAAAAAGAGTTTGTTTTACCTATGAATCCACTAAAGATTGGCGGCTTTTTTTTAATTATTCAGACCTTTTGAAGTCCAATAAATAAATTTGAATGCCCAAGATGTTGTAGTTATGTTGGCTCATCAAAGAGAATGTTAGTTATTATCAGAACTGGCTGAATAACTAATCCTGAATATTCTAGTATTAGAAATCATGCCATTAAATGCAAGGTATAGATAAAAACATTTTTCATCCTGGGAACTACCAAACAATGGTTTACTTAACGACCCTTGAGTTCTTTGTTTATTAAAACGTCATGCACCTCTTTAAACTCCAACGTGTTTCTTTCTCCTCTGCATCAAGTGAGCACGTGAGCTTGTGGTCTCACTTCTGTCTTTCCCCCTTCTATTGATCTGTTATCTTTTTACTTTTTTGTATGTTGTAATTTTTGCCGTTTTTTAATTTAGCTTTTTATTTTAAATTAGAGGGCATTTTACAGATGATGTGTTTATAACACGAAAACGTTTCTTAATAAATATGCAACTGTTTTGTTGTTTTGTTCTGGTATATATATATATATATATATATATATATATATATATATATATATATATATATATATATATATATATATATATATATATATATATATATCTGTTGAATTACTTTTTGATTGTTGATCAACTTTTTATTAATTTCACAGTACTTTCTAAATCTTCTACGTTCTTTCAAGGTGTAAACCGATGGATAAAGAAACGAAGATTAATTTTTGTTCCATTTACTTTGTTCCGTCACTTGTCGTGACCTCTTCTCTTCCAGAAATTTAGGTGAAATTTGATCATCCAGGATCCAGACAGCATGGTTGCATGGTATTCTGGACGTCATTAGTGAAAAATGTTACAAAAGTTCACAACAGAGAGGTTTTTCGTGAACTAAAGTTCGTTCATTGGAAACTTGGCATCTGATTGACGGGTTAGTCAAGTAAGTGATCCAGAGTTTTCGAAGTTCAAGTCTCTCTCTCTCTCTCTCTCTCTCTATACTAGGTTGCGCTTCATCAAAGAGCACAGGTGTTTTATCCTCTCTGTTATCTATTTCATTTTTGACAGAGGGCACAGATGTTATAACCATTACTCTTATTTGTTTTGTTCTTATTTTTTTACTGAAAGTTTCCCATTTAATTAAATCTCTTCCACGCCTTTTTCACTCTTCTCATTCTCTCCGTGTCCAGCAATTTGTTGGAAAAATAAATGCCTCCGTATCAAAGGCAGAATATCATCAAAGCGAGTCTGTAGTAACTGATAATTCTTGTGATGTAGGGAACCGAAGAAACCTTAATAAGGATATTGTTGATCATCTACTCTGCCCTTGCCGATTGACAAGTCTGCAGTTTCAGTGGTAATAAACCAAAAATGCCAAAAAAAAAAAAAAAAAAAAAAAAATTTATATATATATATATATATATATGTATATATATATATATATATATATATATATATATATATATATATATATATATATATATATATATATAACTATAAAGTCACCAGGAGATAATAGTATGATTGTGTGATTATGCGATTATGCATCACGAGGAATCTGAGAGAAAATTGGGTCTTGTCTTTAGCGATAAGCAATGCTTGTAACTTCTGATAAAAAATAAAGGCCGAATTAAATCATCAGAAAAAGATAACAGATCCCAAGAAGCTGTGAATAAAGCATGAGACATTGTCAAGTTCCCGCAATTGGTGGAGGATTATAACCCAGGATACCAGCAGTCCATTTGGGTCATTTATCTGTACATTAAATGTCCTACCCACACACACACGACAACTGTGTACCAAGTGGTCTTCCACTCACAGGTTTAATCAACAACTGTTGGAGATAATTCACAACCGTTCCTGTTAAGATCATGCATATAATTTTTATAATGGATCATCCTCTTATTATATCATGCTAGGATGAGTGGTTTTACCAGGGCCTTGCCTTAGAATTCTCCTTGCTAACATGTACATATGTTTGCAGAGGAAGGAATAGTCCGTTATGATCACCGTAAGAAATGAACAGGAATTCCAGAATTATCCGTGAAAATTCTGTTCTAGGTTTTACGACTGAGACGAGCACCCATAAACGTTTGTGCAAGATGAAGAAAGTTATTTCCTGGCCTCAGTCAACTACATACCCATAAAGACTGGACGATGACTGAAAGTAGTAGGTGGAAATCCATTAACAAAGAACCAGAGAATATCAGGCATCTCGTAGCCATTAATAGATACCTAAGTACCATTATAGAAGAATGCATTTAAAGAAAAATGGAAAATGTAGCATCCAGAACACCTATAAGCAAAGACCAATGAGAAACTCATAATTTACCGTCAAATACCACACGGAACGACAGTGAGGGAACTAAGGCACTAAAAAGAGTGACTGCCGGAGGAGTTATTCCACGTGGCCGCACTAGTGGCACTCAGATTCCTCAGATGCCCAGGACGCAGTGGGTCCTGCTGAAGACAAACGTGATATTTGTACTATGAAAATCCGGCAAGAAGAGGGAACAGATAACGTGTACCACGATTTAGAACCTTATGACCTACGAGGTATTGTATTTACATACTCGGAAGGGAATTGTGAACCTTTCAAATGTCGTGAGGTTGAAATCACTACCACGACCCTGTAAAGACGTCATCATTATCAATGGAACTAGTCCATCACGATAACACGGCATTGAAGATCACGACTGTAGGCCTCAAAATATACACAAATTATTAAAAACCGTAATCATCCATATTTTAAGCCGAGTTTTAATCAACTCCATACAGCAGACACTGCCTCACAAAGCATAATAGGTAACTGAATATACAAAATCAGTCTGATTATATATTATATTCGACGCAGAAACCTTACATTTTCAACACACCGTGATGCCTAGAGAGAGAGAGAGAGAGAGAGAGAGAGAGAGAGAGAGAGAGAGAGAGAGAGAGAGAGAGAGAAGGGGGTAGAGGGGGGTAACAACCACCAAATATAGTTGATGAAAAATATTGGGTTTAAGAGCCGTACCATTCGAATCTAGTAATTTTACAGCGGATTCTTAACTAATTGTTTCAGCAAATAAACCCACCAGATTCACCCAGGTGGACGGTGACGATGGGCAAACGTCTCTTTATAAAGATATTTCTCCTGTTATAAACGAAAGTTATTTTACCTTGCTTCTCTGCCTTTTTTCCACGTTCATCAGTGATGAGATCTTATATAGTCCTAGCTACCACCACTACAGCCGTCTGATTACTGGGAACATAATTCACCGCTAAGGAACATGAGTCCTCTCACGTGATAACAGTAATGCAAATACACACACACACACACACACACACACATATATATATATATATATACAGTATATATATATATATATATATATATATATATATATATATATATATATATATATATATATATATATATATATATATATATATATATATATATATATATATATATATATATATATATATATATATTATTATATATTGTTCGGTCGGCTAATTATTTTATTGCTTACTTTATCGGATTTATATTGCCTTGCTTTACCTAAGACCCACGTAATTCCGTCATTTAAGGCTAAAATTAAACTAAAGGACTGATACTGAAAAGATTAGGTCGTCAGCTAACGACTA
>NC_089742.1:22763318-22778318 GCF_040412425.1 Macrobrachium rosenbergii
GATGCCCTTTTTCTCTAGTATATTTCTTGTTTAATTGTTGATACCTCACACTTGTTTTGATAAAGTTAGTTTGATTTTCCACGTGATTAATAAGCTTTTAAGGATCACTGTTACCTTTAGAGTACTCAGTCGTAATTTTTATTGTTAAGAGAGTTCAGGTATCTGGCTGAAGTGAGGTAAATTTTGAAATCTGTGATTAGCTGTGTAATAACCAGGTACTTGGAATGTTTTGTGACTATATATATATATATATATATATATATATATATATATATATATATATATATATATATATATATATATATATATATATATATATCCCAAGAATCCCAGAGTGCATTTTGGGCACTGCCTGACAAGGAAGGGCCCCACCTTTAATCCGTTAACCGTACTCCCTTAATCGCCTTTCAACTTTCTCTTCTCGAACATATGACTGTGGGAGACTTTGCTTTCAGAATCCTAGGCCTGGCTGAAGGCAGGAATAGCACTGGGGAGGCAGATTAAGAGAGGACAGGTGGCAGGAACACCTGGACTGGGTCAGAGATGACACCAACCACAATCTACCTGTGGATAACCTCCATTTCATCTTCTGATATTTCATTTCATGCAAATACATGTAATTTTAAACTACCCTAACGTGTTTACTCACAAATACCTTGTGAGTAGAGCCCTGCTCAGATAAATTCCCCCTTTTCCTTGTTTTCTACTATTTCCTGAATCAACAGCAGTCAGATTTTATACAAAAATAGAGGTAAGTAATGAAACCATTCATTTAGAGTCTATACATACATACATACATACATACATACATACATACATACATATATATATATATATATATATATATATATATATATATATATATATATATATATATATATATATATATATATATGATAATTCAGTTTGACGGCTTAACTTACGTTCTATTTCGATATTTCTGATAAGTGCGCTCTTCATTTTTTTATGATTCATCAAACAGATAATATTATTTTTAAAGAGCTTACGTGGCCCTACTTACCTGTTCAGATGAATAGGCCTTATTTTTCTCATTTTATTGCTCAGCAGACTTACAAGCCATCTCAATTTTTTGTTGAGTACGTTCTGTGTTTTTCATAAAAGCTGACATCTGTGGTGACTTAATGTTGGGTAAAATCCTACGAAAATTAATATGTGTATGAAAGTCTTGTATCATGGTGCCATTCCTTTGCCCTTTTTCTGTCAGCTGTGAAACGTTAGAATAGAACAGCTGTGACAATACAGAAAGTTATTTTAAAAGTATATCTTTCCAAATCAATTTTGTACAACTGGAAACCATGCTGGCCATTTTTAATTTAAGTACACTCCTTCCTCTTCCCCCCTCGTCTTCCTTTGCCCTTCCAAAAAGTTTAAAAGCGTATCCACATTTTTATGGAGACGAGATTGTGATTTTGTTTTTTTACGAAGATTTAAATGGGTTAAGTTTTTGGAGGGTACTCACTTCCCACATGGAAAAAGATAACGTAACGGCGAAAAATTATCTTTCTGTTTGTAACTTTTAAAACAGGAGAAACTCACTGGATTCGTGTTATGTGGACCACTTTACAGGGATGATTTAGATTTTTCAAAACACCATTAATAATATAACAATATTTTTTTCACTTGAAAAAACCAGTGAATACTAATTTCCCTTTTTTTCTTTATGTCAAAAACTCATGTTTTTTTTATATGACAGATTTTATTGTTTTTGCTCATTAACTGCATGGTCTTTGTCTCATTCGGGTTAATTTTTATGAGTTTGGTTCCGTTTTTTCTCTTTTTAATGTTTTCCTTCGGCTTTCAGATACAAAACATTGGAATTCTCAAATTCCAGGAAAAATAGCCTTGCTTCTCTTGATTCTCAATCCAAATGCACGAATTACTGTAGATTAACTTTATCAAGCTTCATTTCAGCAATTAAGTAGAGAATTTTCCATCGATTTGCAGAACTGAGTGGCTTCTTACGAAAATAGCAATACTTAAAACATTAATGTAAGCTTCATCCCGAGAGGGTCGGTGTATAAATATTTCTTGATTTCTTCTAGGGGTCGCGAAATTCCGAGTAGTTTTGGGACTGTATATTGGCTGCATCGTAAGCTGCCTAATATATTATGAAACTTTCTTCACTGGTCGTCAGCCAAGTTTTCTCAGTGGACTGCTCAACATTAGTCATGAAGGTAAGTTATATATACATATACATACATACGTATATGTATACGTATATGTGTGCATGTGTGTAAATATATACATATATATAAGTTATATATATATATATATATATATATATATATATATATATATATATATATATATATATATATACATATATATATATATATATATATATATATATATATATATATATATATATATATATATATATATATATATATATATATATATATATATATATATATATATATATATATATTCAATGAAGGCAGGGAAGTACCAGCAGGTCAAGGAAGTCATATTTATTGTTGCAACGTTTTGAAGTTGGCAGGCCTCATTTTGAAGCTAATTAGTACCTTAAAATTAAGTGACAAATATTAAAATACAGAATATAAGTTACAATAAAACAAACACAGCTAAAATATGAATAAGGACCAACCGCTGAGAGTGGAAGCAGAGGAAGAACTGACCAAAAACGTAAGCAGTTCACGAGAGATAAAGAGGTGTAGACGTCGCATGGGTGTTCAGCGAGGCGGGGGCAGTTTTTTTTTTTAATAAACAATGATTCATTAATAATTGAAAGCTTATGATTGGAGGCTCTGCCCAAAATCTTAAAGTCTTTGCAGTGAATGGAATATTTGCATTTATCAGAACGATACCTTGTGTTGGAAAATTCGGGATTTGAAAGTTAAATGCCAGTTCTAGAGCTGACAGCTCTATGACTGTCGGGTCAGACCTTAAGTAACTGTGTGTCGATCCAGTATAGGTTCCTCGATTACATCGGGGACAAGTGAACTTATAAATAACACACGAGGTCACGAATGGATCCAAACGGTCTTTGAAGTTGAAAAGGCTACTGATATTCAGTGGGTTTGTGGGTATGATTTTGATTTTCACGTCAGGGAGATGATGGGATATCAAAGCTTGGAGTTCTTTATAAAAGGTTGTGTCGTGAATAAAAGGAAGACTGGAATAGAAAGGTAATTTAGGGACGTGAGGAGTAAGATGACGTGGAACAAAAATATTATTCAAAAATTTGGAGACGTTTTTAAAGACTGAGTGGGTGGGAAAGCAGTTGCTGTTAAAGCATTTTGCAAGAACATATATACATGTACTTTTAATGTATAGATATAAAACTAGGACATGTTCAGCACTTCGCTAAAAAAAGGGCCAGTGCTTAAAAACTTTTAGAAGTCTCTCGCATCCTTCGTCCTTCAGTGTTTTGGTCATCACAATTATTTATATCGGAGTAATTATTTATATCTGAGTATATATCCTCTGTATGTGCACATCTCAACAAATCTGTATTCTTTAATTGTGGGAATTCCTCTTTTTCAACTGTTTCTAATATATCTTGCTTGTTCTGGTTACTTGTCTGCTTTTCCTGTATGTCTGTCTTGCTTGTCGAAACTGTCTCAGAAAAACTGATCTGATTTGGGTGAAACCTTTCTTCGTCAAGCGTAAAACATACGCTCTTCTGATTATCCTGTTTCAGGCTAATCTTTCCTTCACTACTATCTAACATTATTCCACATCTCCTTATTAAAATAAATGAGAACAATACTTGTGCGGGAAAAAATCTGTCTTCTAAAACTAGAAAACTTTCAGTAAATTTATGTGACAAAATACTTATTTCTAAGTTAACATTCCCCAGACTTTTAATGTGTTTCCCTGTTATTCCTTTTATTACTCTACTTTGACCCTGAATCTGAGTTTCTGCAATGCCTAAATATCTGGTTAAAGTTATTTTATCAATTATATTTACAGTACTACCTGAATCAATGAGTACAGTACATGTTTTTCCATTTATTGGAATCTTTACAATAGGCAGATCCTTTCTGTTTATTGCTTCCTCTTTCATGGAAAATACTACTTCTTTGCTATGTAAATAGGAAAATGAGGATGAACCTTCATTTCCCATTGTAACTGTGTCTCCTTTTTCTCTTTCATCACCTTGAAGGGATTTACTTTTTTTTCTCTGTAAAGGAGTTAATTGTCACTGACCAGAAGATTTATTTATATTTGGGCGACTGTTACTTATCTCTATAATCTCTCTATTGGCTTCCTTATTATTGAACCAATAGTTTTTAGTTAAATGCCCGATCTTTTTGCAAACTGCACAGATTCTAGGTTTTCTGCATTCATTAGTGGGATGATTGGTATACCCGCAGTTTTCACATGTTATTTTTGGTCTAGCTTCTTGAGCTGAATTTCTCTGGTTTTGAATTATTTGTGTTTGAATATTGACCATTATGATATCTTATGGGTGGACCGAAGAATGGTCCATTCCTCGCTTGATACTGTCTTCCTTTCTGGTTTGGATTCCATTTTTTCCTATATTTTGTGCATATTTCCTTTGAAAGGGAGTTTGTCTATTCCCTACTTGTCTGGAATTATCATCATACTTGTTATTTCTTTTATATGAATCATGGGTATTTCTGCCTTTCCTTTCATTTTGTGCTTCTGTTACCCCTACAAATTCCTTAGAAAAATCTATCTCATTCTTCTGGATTTCTTTCCTCATTGATATTAAAGCTGTAAGGCTATCACTTTTGGGATCAATTTTAACTTTCTAGAAAGCTTTCTTTTCTTTTTCTCGGAGTGTGTTATACATTGTTCCAAATGACAAGTAATTCAAAACATATCTTAAACTAACTAAATCATTTTCTCATCACCAAACTCATTCTTATTTCCTATGGTGATGTTTGTTTTCCTTAGGTCTTCTATCACTTTGTATGTCGATTTTTCACCATCTGTGTGAAGATAAGCTATGGATTCTCCATCATAATGCTGGGTAAGGAATTTATTAATATTATTATATAATGCATCACTTTGACTTACTGGTTCCCAGATTGATAAACAAATGCGTTTAAATTCAGTGTATGTAGTTATTGTGTTGAATCTAACTGAATTCAAAGTTCTATGTGCATCACCGCTTTCTGAACTAATGAGAAGCAAGGTTTCGTTAATTTTAGCTCTTTCACTGCTTATTCCTTCTGTAGATATGTGACTGTCTGCATCAGCTAGCCACTGGTTCACAGAATATGATTCTAGCCTATTTTTTTCAGGATTTGAACTTTCAACTCTTCCACAGAATCGTGTGGCTTGCGTAATGATCGCTGCTTGCGCCATTGTTCTAAATTGAAATGCGTTAGTATTATTGTTATTATTGCTATTTGTGTTATTAGTGTTAGTATTTTTTGAGTTAATGATATTCGTGAACTTGGCACTGGAACTCGACTATGTCTAACTGTTGTTGGTCTTAAATTGTAATGTCTATTTCTAATAGCATTCAGCAATATGTCAAACGAATCCTGCATATTACCAGTACGCTAAAAATCATAAAAAATTTATAGATAAATACACAACAGTATTCAAAAAATATTTCATCAAAAGAATGTTATGTTATTAAAGATTCCTATCTATCAAACATCAAAAAATATAACAAGATAAAAATTTTTGAGAGAGAATTATAAAATTTTTATACTTTCTGAGAGAAAGAACATCAAAAAGGCAAATTTTTCATACACTCATAGAGAGAGAGAGAATAAAATAACTTTCCAATCACGACTTACTTATTTCTGTTGTTGTTCTGTTTAGCTGTTGCTTGTTACCACTGTTGCACTGAAACTGTTTCACTTTTCTTTTCTGCGACCAACACTGTAGTTAGCTGTAGTCGCTCAGGATACGACTTCTTGTTTTTAAAGCTTGACTAAAACTGCCCTTTTCTTGTTTTGTCGACCACCAGGGATTCGTCTTCTTAGATTTCACCAGTAATGCAGATTTTTAATGGGAATGTTTGTCGCACATGTGAAATGCACTCATCCATTTTAACAGATAGTGTATAGAAATCTGTTTGGGTGTGTGTTGATAGCTACCAACACACAGGCATTGTTGCTGCTGTCACTGAATGCTTTGTTCTTGTTGTTTATCTTCAGGGAATAATATTTCTTAGTTGTGGGTTTTATAGCGGTAATGTCTATATTGTTGTCTGTTTTTAAATTCTTGAGTGTGTATTTGTTCTGCTTGTCGATTTGTTATGAAATTCTTGTATGTGTACACTGCACTTTTTTACGTCCTCCTCGGATCCCACTGCTGCCACCAATGTAATGTTGTTAGCACCTTTTGTTAATGTTATGATGTTCTTTTCTTTATTTCTTTTATAGTTGCTTTATCGTTTCTAGCTTTGTTTGTTGTTAGTGTTAGAGTCCCAGGAGGCTTACGAGGACAGTGTAGTTTTCTTACTTCATTAACACACTAATTAAAATATACATTATATTTACAAATTAAGTGAATCAAAATATGATCCTTGCTTTCTTCTCAACCCACAACTGGTGAGGCTCACGACCTCACTCCTCTGCTTCTCTATCTTCTATCTTCAAACTTGCTTTTTGAGGGTTCTTGTAAAGAAAATGCCCATCCCATCAATAGGCAGGCAATAGCTTTTGTCCCACCTTGTAGACGTTCTAAGTGGCTGGAGATTATCTAACGGCGACCCTTTGGGTGTAATTAATTGACTTAATCCCCTCCTTCGTAGGTGGGACTAATGACGTCACCAGAAGCCTTTAAGTTCCGGTGAAAGTTGAAAGGTCAGCTCACAGATAGGACAGTTAAACATTCTTTAATGATTGTGCTTAGATTAAACTCGTGCCAATGTTTTGACTAACTAATCACGGCACAGGAAGTGTCATTACTCTCTCTCTCTCTCTCTCTCTCTCTCTCTCTCTCTCTCTCTCTCTCTCTCTCTCTCTCTGTCTCGATTCATGACAATTGTAATATTTTAACCACTTGTTTACTTATTGTAATTATTATGTTTGGTCATGAAATGATGTAAATATTTTAGTCTAGTATGTTTATGGACGAAGTACAGTCCGAAAGTTCGCTATGGAGACAAAAATAGAAGGAGTAGTGAAGTGAAGAGTGACTACAGAATATTAGAAAGAACCAGTATCTAAGTAGTTAAAGTTTGCAGTCATCTATCGTTCAACGAAACCTGCATAATAATCAAACTGCTGCCTACATATACATACATTGTGTAAATATATATATATATATATATATATATATATATATATATATATATATATATATATATATATATATATAAATATATATATACTGTATATATATTATATACATATGTGTGTATAGTATATATATATATATATATATATATATATATATATATATATATATATATATATATATATATATATACATATGTGTGTGTGAGTGTGTGTGTGTATGAATGTGTGTTTCGATAATAAGTCCTAGCTTACTATTAGTGACATTTACGTTATGTAAATTGTAGTGTTACAATCTCTACCATCTATGTAATCTGGTGAAAATATTGTTTTTCAACGACATACAATTACAAAAGAATATGGCAAAGATTTTGATACCAATATACTTTACTGCATTGAGAGATATTTCACACAATGCTGTTGTAACCGTCACTGTCACTTGTAAGTCATTACTTATGAGTAACATAAATCCTTTTATCCGCATCAGCTTTTTTAAACGAACCTTTTAGCAAAATAAGATTTCAGTCAGTTTTGGGAACTTTTTTTTTGCTGTTTATTTAATCTGCTGGTTTATGTAAATGATATATTTTTCATATCCCTTAATTCTAAGTAACCTCATTATTTTCAGAAGTTTTCTTTTCATTTTGGATCTCTCCATAGAATAAGGGACACAACTGAGTTCAAGATGATAAAGAGCACTGCAATCATAGTATCATTCGGCCAGGTTTATAAGAAATAGAATTTGACCAATTATATAGAAATTATATAACAACTTACAGAAAACTGAATCCCAATAGACTGGATTACACAGGGGACCTGAAAAGCTTTCAGAAGAGGACTCAGAAGCAGCATTCGATTATTATAATTATTATTATTATTATTATTATTATTATTATTATTATTATTATTATTATTATTATTATTATTATTATTATTATTATTATTATTATTATCAAGATTTTTACAAGACCAGAAAATCTATCTTATTTGTACTTATAGTCTACAACCAAAGTGACGAACTAAGACGAGATGTATTAGAAACTGATGGAAAGTACTAAGAGCCAAAGAGACGCCACATATTAGTACTTTCAGTTCTGCCTTGGTGGCTCAATAACTTAATCTACCATTGTATTGAAGGATTATGGCTTTTTCTTCTTCTTCTTAATTCATAAGTTGACTATCACATGGTCTTCTGAAGAACACAATCTCATTTTTCCTTGGTTCATTATTATTATTATTATTATTATTATTATTATTATTATTATTATTATTATTATTATTATTATTATTTCGGAAGAAGGCCCTGTGTCAAACAAACTTCAATGAACAATGGCCGTCTGGATGCCGAGTTTGTGTTGTAGTTTCTCAGTCTCTCGAATGAGCAGCAGGAAAATTATATAGCAGCTGCCTAAAGTTCATTTATTCATTGACGTTTCGGTAGGACTTTCTACCATTTTTCAAAAGGTGAATTAAGCCAGGGGGACAACTATACCATATTTATACCCACTGGTGGGCTTAAAAAATTTTTTGGTAATTTGTGATTGGCTGTCAAAGCTGGGGCTTCTCCTATTTGCTGGGAGCAGAATGACTCATCTGTAAAAGTCTGGCCTACCAACATAGGTGGTGACCAGGTTGGCGCCAGGTCCCGGGAGTTCTGCTCATAAGGCGAGTTGCCTGAAGTAGCAGGCAGCTAAATTACTGTCCCAAGGGCGTACCTTGCCATTCTGCTGATGGTGAGGAAAAGGGTGTCGTGGGTTATGTTCAGCAATGGCTTCTATTGGATGATAACGAGGGCCTCCTTATATTGGAAGTGGCGATGGTAATTGTAGCCGTCCAGGGTTTTTTTTGTCTATTATGACCTCCTGGAATTAGGGGCACTGCCGTGTTCCCTCAAGTAGTGTTGGTATACTGCCTCTTCATGTAGGTGAGTGGCAATCCTCTGTCATAGTCATACCAACGTGCAAATGGCAGCATCCGCTCTCAGAGCATGATATTTGGTATCCTTTCCTCTCTTTCTCATGAGATCATCTCTAGAGACAGAGCTGTTCATCATGAAGTACTGAGCAGTCTTTGATCCTTTGAAGTAGATTGTAAGGTCGATTTTGTTGTCTGTATTGGTGGGTTGGCTTTATTTGGGCGCTGATGATCTTCAAGACTGCCTTCTCTTTCTTTTACTTGGTGTTCATGTAACCTCTATAGAACAGCCTAATGGTCATCTCATTTTCTCAGGGTGTGGTTCTCCTGACGGTACCACCTGTCAATGGCATTTCTCATCACCCTGACAACCCAGTGTAAAGAATACCCATTACCCAACAGGTGTTGGGCAATCTGTCCAACTTTGTTGGAAGTGGAATTCCAAGAAGAAGAATGTAAGAGAGCACAACGAATGAAAGCATTCATGACCAATGATTTGAATTTTCTGGTCAGAGCACGATGTGCGTTGGCTTATGGTGGGCCCATGTGTGAAAGCCTTGAGGAGTGCTGGCGACATGGAAGTCCAGAAAGGGAATGGTGCCAGTCACACTTCTCTCACACGTGAAGTGGAGGACTGATTCTTCCTCAAAGAAGAGCCTGAGTGTCTCCAGTTCATCTTCATCGGTGACGTTGACAAAGGTTTCATCTCCATACTGAACATATACAGTTGGTCTGGGGATCTTACTGAAGACACTCTGCTTGACTACTCCTATGTAAAAGTTGGTGAACAGCACACCAAGAAGAAGAACCCATGGCTGTTCCATCAGTCTTTGTCCATATTTGCCTTTGTTGATCGACAAATGGGGCCTCCTTAGTGCAGATCTTGAGCAGGCGCCATAGGGATGCCTCTGAAACGTTCCAGAATTATCCCTTGCCATCCTCCAATGGAAACTGTTGCAGAATGTAAGCCAGGAGATCCTTCTTCTCCATAGCACTGTCAACAGAATGGCAATTGCTATCCCTGGAATAAAAATTCAGCTGCCAGCTACTTCAGGCACTGCACCTTATGAGTTTTTCATTGGAGGGGTGGGTAGAGCTTTCGGCTGGCACGCTGTTGGCCCAGCGTTCGACTCTTCGAGCGGCCAATGAAGAATTAGAGGAATTTATTTCTAGTGATAGAAATTCATTTCTCGTCATAATGTGGTTCGGATTCCACAATAAGCTGTAGGTCCCGTTGCTAGGTAACCAGGTGGTTCTTAGCCACGTAAAAATAAATCTAATCCTTCGGGCCAGCCCTAGGAGAGCCGTTAACCAGCTCAGTGGTCTGGTTAAACTAAGATATACTTAACTTAACTGCACCTTATGACCAGAAGTCCTTGGGCCTGGTACCAACCAATCAGCACCTAAGCTGGTGAGCCAGACTCTCTCAGATGAGTCACTCCACTCTTGACCGTTAGGAGGAGCCCCCTAGCTTTGGCAACCAATAAAAAATCACGAAAAATTTCTGTGAGCCTGCTTGCAGTTATAAGTATGGTATAGTTATACCCCTGTCTTCTATTCACCTTTTTAAAGATGGAAGAAAGCCCTACTGACACGTCAAGGGAAAAATGAACTTTGTACAGCAGCTATATAATTTACCTGCTGCAACAGAGAAACTTATTTGAGAGATTGAAAACCCACAATAGAGACTCTATGGCATCCAGACGACCACTCTTCAGTGGAGTTTGTTATTATTATTATTATTATTATTATTATTATTATTATTATTATTATTATTATTATTATTATTATTATTATTATTATTATTATTATTATTATTATTATTATTATTATTATTATTATTATTATTATTATTATTATTATTATTGCAGTTTTCAAAGCCTAAAGATCATCATAGGACAACAGTCTCTTATGAAACTAATTCATATTACATGATGTTGCCAGTACAGCTATAGTAACTCTTCTGATACAGACAACACCTCATCATTGAAAATGAAGTCAGATGAGAGACTGAACAAAACCTCCATCTTATGTTGGGTCATGACAATCCCGCAACGCAACTCAAATGCCATAGCCGTCAAGAATACTTGGGGTAAGCGGTGCGATAAACTCATCTTCTTCGGTGACAAGTTAGGTAAGTCAGTCCTGTACTTTCGCTGTTGTTAGTTGGAGTTGGTCTTGTGCCAAAGTGAGCCCTTGCTCTCGCAACAACCAAACCCGTTAAAAAACTGATGCTATCTCCTGAGATAGGGAATGGTAAAAACAAGGGATGGGATAGTAAAAACAAGGAATGGAATGGTAAAAAACGAGGAATAGAATGGTAAAAACGGAATGGAATGGTAATATATATATATATATATATATATATATATATATATATATATATATATATATATTATAATAACCCAGACATCTCGCACAGAGCGCCGCTCCCCCCCCTAATTTACCCCTTTTTGTTTATTGAGAACCGCATGGCTGATCGTATTATCAACATTCCGATCTGTCCCTTTTTTTACCTGGAACAGATATTGAGATGACACAGATAACAGGGTCCAGGAGGATATTTTATGCCACTCCCTTAAGAAGATTAGCCCAACTAATCTTCTTAAATGGACTTTCTATAGGCAAGTTAAGCTGCCTGAATTGTCTTACCTCCGCAGGAAACCCAGGGCAATGGAATCGCTGCCCACCTGGCCAGTGACTCATGCTTGCACACGGCTCCTACCCCTGGCCGCGTGCCTTAAAAGGGAGAAGCAGTTAGCTAGTGAGTTAGATAGCGTGAGGTGAAGCCATGAAGTAAGAGTCCTCGAGAGACAGTCCTCCACGCGCGTGCGGTAACATTGCTGAGAAGATTTTCTTTCCCCATCCGACTCCCGACTCCAGACTCCAGTCTCCAGTCATCCTCGAGAGAACCGCCATACGTGTGATCTTCCCTCATCCTTATTTCATCAGAGACCCCTGAGGTAACGTGGAGTAAAGACTTTTTGGTCACGAAAGTTTTCCCTTTAGAAAGCCTGGAGTACCAGCATTTCATTTCTGTCCTTGTGCCAGTTTATCCCGTGCCATTTCCAATGTCCTGTGTTTGAGTGTAAAAGTGGTCATTCATTCCTCGAGACTTTGGCGCCCTCAGTGCAAACTCGAGTCATATTCGGTGTTATATTGTTCCTTTACTGGCATGTAATGTGTAAATCTCTCTTGCAGAGGGACCCATTCGCAGTGGACTCATCTTGGCCTGTGCCTTGCCTTTTTTCAAGACTCCAGCCGAAGGATCTTCAGGCGTTGCAAGCCCTTTATCAATTTACTTATCCATTTTCCCTTCAAATGCTTGCTTTTGTAAATATAATTCTTTAATTTAGCCCAAGTGTTTACGTAACATTTCCTTATGAAGTAGAGCCTTCAGCTCCTAAATTCTCCCCTTTTCTTATTTTTTGTACAATTTCCCTTTACGCAAGTTAGAATTCCAAGGCCAATTAAATAAAGTTACCGTTGCCGGCCTGTAGAATACCATAAACCCAGGGAAATACGTAAAAATGGCGACCTGGCCATAGATCTCATTTTGCAGTTGCAGTTCCCTCTAGTGTTGGTTTATTGTATTTGCAACTTGCCAGATCAGCTATTAGCAAAGCTAAGCTGGGTGCGAGACGAACTCCAAACCTGTTATCAAGAGCACAGACCAAGAGAGTTCCACGTAAGTAATGTGTTTATCTTAGCAAAATTTTTTTTTTACAATCGTGACTGTTCCTCGGAATTAGAAATAGGGACGCATGTATTCACTGAGAGAAGAGAACCACCGTATTAGATTCATTAATGCATGCCTTTAAGGATACGTAGTTAGGAAATAACCAGTGCTAACCATTCTTTGCTTCGAGGAATAGTGCAAAATTCCTCTGTGTTAAAATCTTTGCCATTCTTTGCTTCGAGGAATAGTGCGAAATTCCTGTGTTAAAATCTTTGCCATATTTTTTTTTGCTTCGAGGAATAGTACGAAATTCCTCTGTGATAAATTTTACTTCGCATTTCGGATTAGTGAATTATTTAGGCGCGAATAAATTCCCACGTGTGACAAGACAAAGGCAGCTTGCATTGCTGAAATTCTCTCAGTTCAGTTAAAACTCGAATTTGGTGTTAGGAAAGCGAAATTTAAACTACGCTTCTAAGGGAAAATTACTAGGTCATTTTACTGTTATCCTCTCATCCCAGGAAATTCCCTGGAGTCCCAGACGGTCTATAAATAGACGGGTTCATTCACACAGAATCTAAAAATAACTCTGGTGAGTATCAGACGACCTTTCACCGGCCACCCCCTTTGCCCGCGTGTGTACCCTCCTTTTCATTCATTCTCAGCAAAAAATTTTTTTAGGGGTTTTCCCGTTAGTAATTTCTAAGTCCTAAGGGACGAATCGTATTTCCAAGTCCTACGGGCAAACCAAATAAAATTCTACGTCGCATGAGGTGAGAATTTCTCGACCAAATTTCAAGTTCTAAGAGACTCCTAATAAAATTCTACGTCGCATGAGGCGAGAATTTCTCGACCAAATTCCAAGTCCTAAGAGACTCCTAATAGAATTCTATGTCGCTTGAGGCGAGAATTTCTCAACCAGTTTCCAAGTCCTAAGAGACTCCAAAAAAATTCTACGTCGCGAGAGGCGAGAATTCCTAATTCCTGCGGGAAACCCAAAACCAAGTCCTTTTGAGACATTATATTAGTGTATTTCACACACATCTAAGCCCTTACAGGACTGATCATTCTAGTTCGTTAGAACAACTCCTTAATTTCACGCTACAGCCAGCCAAGTCCGAGCGTGACATAAAATCCAGCTATGTCTTCCAAGACGCATATTAAAATTCATTCGCCATGAACAACCACGTCTTACCCAGGCATACTGATCAACTGTCTTATACAGACAGATCCATTCTCCTGCAGTCTGAACAATTGAGTGTTTCAGATTCCTGCAATTGAGTCTTTTCAGACGTATTTGATTCGTTAGAAAGTCCAGTCCGTATAACCATTATTTCAAGATGGCTAATACCAGAGCCCAACAAAATGAGGACTTCAAATTCTACATGTCCGCTGGAAAGGACATGGGACTATCAGGGCAAGCTCTGAGAGACTGGGTTCAAGAGTGAGTGGACGATGCCAAGGCGGAGAGAGAGAGAGAGAGAGAGAGAGAGAAAGAATTGCCCAAGAGGTGGAGAAGGAGAAAGAACGTGTTGAGAGAGAGAGAGAGAGAAAGAATTGTCCAGGAGAGACGAGAAGACTTAGAACGTCAAGAACGGGAGAAAGAACGGCAGGAGAGAGAGAGAGAACGGGCCCATGAGCTCCAGATGTTAAAACGACAGAACGCCACCCCACCTCCTGCGGCGGGAATGAGTGCCCTCAGCCAAGCTCACTCGTTCATGCCAAAATGGACAGAGTCCGAACCTGAAGTATGGCTTGAAAGGGCCGAACGAGTCCTGGAGTGCTGCGACCTCTCCCCGCGGAACTCTCCCTTGTTCTCATTAAATTCCTGGGCGGAAAGGCACTCGTTGCCTACCACACCCTTTCGGCAGGGGATAGGGGAAACTGGGAAGCTGTACGCCAAGCGGTTACGAAGGCGTATGAGATTACCCCCGAGTGGTGGAGGAGACGTTGGAGAGAGCAGCCAACAGGCCAGACTTGGTCTGATTGGGTGTACCATTCGGAGCGGGTGTTAGCAAAATGGCTCGAGTCTGAAGGAGCCACGAGCGCCACCGAGGTACTCGAGCGATTTAAATTTGAGCATTTCCTTCGCTGCGCCCCTCCTGTCCTCGCCACTCATGTAGTGGAAAAAGCCCCAGCAACACTCACTGAGTGTTGCCAGATAGCAGACATGTGGGAGACTCACCACCCTCA
>NC_089742.1:22783318-22868318 GCF_040412425.1 Macrobrachium rosenbergii
ATCAAAGTTTTGGAAATTCAACCTGCTCTAATTTCTTTATTTTTCAAGATACAAAGTTGAAATTTGTTTGAGATGAATTTTTTCAATCAGGAACAGAATAGTATGCATTAAAAATTATAGCTCAACCCGACGCCCTTTTTCTGGAAACAAAGGAGGATTATTTTAAAGCTGATTAGGCGAAAAACGTAATTTTCAAAACTTGGGGAGAGGCAAGTCTAATGAGACAGCCTGTCATAATGCTGACAGCCTGATATATATACATATATATGAAACACAAAATCAATGTATTATATATATATATATATATATATATATATATATATATATATATATATATATATATATATATATATATATGTGTGTGTGTGTGTGTGTGTGTGTAAGTGTATAATATATACATTATGTATAATATATACATTATGTATATATATATATATATATATATATATATATATATATATATATATATATATATATATATATATATATATATATATATTATATATATATATATATATATATATATATATATATATATATATATATATATATATTTCATACAGATGTTCACACTGAAACATTGTTTATTACTTAATAAAGATGCTTCTACTACTACTACTACTACTACTACTACTACTACTAATAATAATAATAATAATAATAATAATAATAATAATAATAATAATAATAACAAATAGCTTTGCAAACTAATAACACGGATCTTTGTCGCCGGCAGATGAGCGGCTGGAACAAGTGAATCTCAAAGGTATTAGAGAAGAGTATGGATTATTGTGGGGAAAGACGCGAGAGGCCCTAAAGTATTTGTACGATCATTACCGTAACGACTTTGACTGGTTCTACAAAGCTGATGATGACGCGTAAGTCAGTTCTTACATGGTAAAATTTGGGAGTATGAGAGTTTACGAAGACTTTTGTTAAATATATAATACACGTGACATATAAGTATTTATATATATATACACTGTACAGTATATATATATATATATATATATATATATATATATATATATATATATATATATATATATATATATATATATATATATATATATATATATATATATATATATATATATATATATATATATATATATATATATATATATATATATGTACACGAACGCTGGAGTAGACACTCAGATAGTAGACATAATGGAGCTATGTCAAGGCATTTTGTTTTCTATCCATTTATTAAGAAGCCGACGTTTCGTATCGCTTGATACATTTTCCAGGCTAAAATAGCGATTAAAATAAACAGTATTTGCATATACAAGATAAGAAATATACACTTCACTTTGTTTCACTTTGTTTGGTTTTATGTACAACCTTCCACAGGGCTCTTGTACGTTTTCAAAATAAGGTACTTCTTATATTTTATAATTGTCCTTCAGTGTTTTCTCGTCAGTATCGTAGCTCCTGCAGAATAGGATCTCTTTAGTTCTTTTTTAAATTTGCTTTCTTCTAGTACTAAATTGCATAGCAGATTTTTAGTCAAAGCCATGATCCATATTATTTTTCACCTTTGACACATATTCTTTATATGCTGTGCACTTATTGTCATCATATGTTTCATGTTTAGTATCACTATGACCTTTCTTTACACAATTTTTACACTTGGAGATGTTAGCACATTCATTTGATTTGTGATTTTCACCACATCTAGGGCAAGCTTGGTCATTTCTACAATTTGTTGCGCTGTGACCAAATTCCTGACATTGATAGCATTGATAGGGCATGTAACAGTTGTATACTTTGCAACGGCTATACAGTGTACACAATTTGTCACCTCTATCATAGATAGCCTTTCGTATTTGTGGTATGCGTTTTGATGATATAGTGTTTATATTTGACTATCATTTCCTTTACAATTTTCAGGTCGTCATTTTCAGAAATGAGGCTACCTATCCATGGAATTTTCTTGACAATGTCATTGACAATGTCATCTTCATCCTTTGGGACATAGACTACTTTTATTTTTGGTTTAAGTTTACCCTTCTCATTTACTGATATATTGCTGATTTTCTGAATCTCCATTTTTGCCTTTCTGGGAATCTTGTTGTTTTAACCTGTTCATTTGCTGTTGTGCTCTCTTCGTTTGTAGGTTTGATCAGAAGAGCTTTTTTTTGTCTTTAGTGGTTCAGCATAAGTTTTGTCCATGTTTGTCATGGTCTTTACATCTTTATCAACATTGTCAATTTTGTTTTGGATTTCATCTATGTTGATCATTACGTCACTAGTTTTCTGAGCCGAATCCTGAATCAACTTTGTTAATACCTCTGTGCTTTCTTTTATTTCTTCAAGTTCATCTTCAATGAGATTTTTGTGTGTTCTTTGTTCAGGTCTCTTGCAATCATTACAGATGTATAATATGTTATCATTGCGAAGTATGGGTGTGTATCTGACCTCGATACCTGAACATTCATAATAGAACCATGCGTCACACATTTCAAAGCACGTTCCTTCATCATCAACTTCCCCAGAGCAATGTCCGCAGGTTGCTGACTCTCTCTCGATTTGAGTTGACTCATCCTTCTCCAGTATTTCATTTAGTGTTCCATCTTTACGTGCTGCTTCAATAATTATGAGATAATGTTCGTATGATAGCTTGATCTTCCCTTTACATGATTTAATTTCTACAGTATTTATTTTATCTTCTTCCTCTCTCTTCTTTGTATTCACTTTGAACATCGTGCAATTCATCTTAATTTTAATTTTAAGATGAATGCTATGTCAACTCTTCTCCATAGAGCTTTTAATCTGACACCAAGGTGTCCTGCTTTCCATGATGAGATTGTTTTCTTCACTAACTATTTTAAGAACAGTTACTTTCCACCATTAATCTTCCATAGATCCCTGAACAAACTGCTTAATTTGAAACTAAATCCCCCACTCATAGTTCTCAGTGGCCCTAAATTACGTCTGTATGCCAGATTTCCTTATTTACCTGACAACAAATTCAGGTGAAATGTATTAGATTATTCAATGGACAATTACCTGCACTCAACCTAAAGCTAATCCTAATGAAACCCCGAACCATCAGGACCCTCTTCCATTTCAAGGATAGGATCATCCCCCTGTTTACCTCAGGTATAATCTACAAATAGACCTGTACCAGATGTAATCTGGGCACATACATCGGATGTACCAGGAGGCTGCCAAAGATCTGAATCTCCCACCACCAGGGGATTAGCTGTAGAACAGGCAGTCGACTATCTAATAGTGATCAGTCGAATGTGGGAAACCATAGAAAGACTTGCAAAACACATATAGACGCCGGAGGCTTTAGTATTATGGGAAGAAAACGAAGTATGGAGGAACTGGCCACCCTTGAATCTATAATGATCAAATTGACTGTCCCTACCCTCAATCACCAGTTAGCATCAACCCAACTATTCATTGCATAGTTTGATCTTGTTGTTAGCCTCTGTGTCTGTGCTCCCCCCAACCACACCCCATCTTTCCCCCTCCTGTTCTGCATTTCTTGTTAGTCTGCTTTATGCTACCATCTTGAGTGGGTGTTTTGTGTTTCTTGCCTCTGCTTTTGGTTTTTTCCCCTTGTTCTGTTTTTCAACTGCTAATATGGTGTCAGTAAATATGTAATGTGTATATCTCTTATCTTTTATACGCAAATACTGTTTATTTTAATCGCTAGTTCAGCCTGGAAAATGTATCAAGCTATACGAAACGTCGGCTTTTTAATAAATGGATAGAAAACAGCATGCTTTTTCCATAGCTCCATTATGTGTGTGTGTATATATATATAATATACTATATATATATATATATATATATATATATATATATATATATATATATATATATATATATATATATATATATGTGTGTGTGTGTGTGTGTGTGTATACAAACATACACACATGTATACACACACACGTATATATATGTTTATATATGTATATATATATACATATATAACTTTATCACTTACACAATTATCTGTGCATTAATGCAGTTACTAACAGGACCTCATTGAAACTGGATGTTATCTATCGGAGATATTTATTCAATAAAAATTACAAGTTTTCCAGGACTAGCAATCCTTATTGTGAAGTATCGACAGATACTTGGCAATCAGGACTGCTAGTCCGGAAAGCTTGTAATTTTTATTGAATAAATATCTTCGATAGATACCATCCAGTTTCAATGAGGTCCTGTCAGTAATATATATATATATATATATATATATATATATATATATATATATATATATATATATATATATATATATATATATATATATATATATAAATATAATATATATATATATATATATATATATATATATATATATATATATATATATATATATATATATATATATATATATATATATATATATATATATATATATATATATATATATATATATATATATATATATATATATATATATATATATATATATATATATATATATATATATATATATATATATATATATCAGGTGATTATCTCGGTACTAGACCCAAGAAAATAAGAATATCTCGAAGACTATTCGTTAGATTTTGAACATGCCTATATGACTACATACTTTGCTTCATGAGAAGCATGTCGATACTAGAGGAGATGCTGGAAATGTTCACCACCACTGTCCAGGCAGAGCTGAATGCGACGCTTCATGTTTGAGAAAGTGGCATGCAAGACGTCCACACTAATCGCAGCAATTTCATGTCGGATGTTGTTTTCCAGTTCCTGTATGGTGTGTGGCTTGTTGTCTTAAGCTTTTCCTTTTAAGGTGCCCCACAGGAAAAAATCAGACAGACTTAAATCAGGAATCTTGGCGGCCATAAGCCTTTCGAAATAATACGCTCATCAAAAAAGTTTTCGATTTAGGTCATGCTCTCATTCGACATGTAGCATGTCGTTGTCCCGACGGTGCCAGGATTTTCCCTCCCTTCTATCCCAATGTCCCATGTTCCTTTGATGCAAGTTTCATAATTATGTTGATAATTTGCTGAAATATTCGCATTTTCTTGGGTCTAGTGCCGAAAGAATCACCTGTGTGTGTGTGTGTGTGTACACACACACACACACACACACACACACACACACACACACACACACACACACACACACATACATATATATATATATATATATATATATATATATATATATATATATATATATATATATATATATATATATATATATATATATATATATACTCACTCTTTTAGGTTCTCACCTCATCAACTTACTGTATTCCTTGTTCAGGGGTCCAATCCAGGGTTTAGCTCGTGAACAGGGGGCTTACTAATACACTCGGGATTCTGACTGCAATTGCTAGGTCAGGCAGGAAACTAAATAGAAAAACAGTTGGCTGAAGGCCGTACTTCAGCAAGGGACTGTTGCAGATAAACACTTAGTTTTACTTTAAATGGAGTATATTTACAATTAAACACGGCAATCAGAAGAATGGGGAATGATAGGCAGATACAACAGGGGCTGCCACGTGGTTAGTTATTCTAGCACTGGTTTGACTATTGAAGGGTCTATGATTAATTCTCTTGAAAGGGATACTGAAGAATTGATTGCTGTGGCCTTTTCACTGCAAGAAGCGCAAGACAAGTAGATGTTTCTACAGCTGTCAATATACCGTCTGCAATTTAGATAATGCCAGCGGTTACACAAGGATAATTATAACTATTTCCGATGAATTGAGGGTTGCACAGAGGGTGCCAAGTAACTCGATTCTGTTATGATATGCTTGCATTAAAATTCACACTGGGCTAAGTGAGTCAGGTCTTTGTGATAAATCACACTTCAGAAAAGAAAATGAGAGTGCAGTGAACGATTAAAGATATGTGACTGTTGAAAGAACCTCGAATCAGGACGTTAACTTGTAACGGAGCGATGGAGGAGCCTCGTCAGTTTCATCAGGAATTGAGGGATGAGTTTAATGGGAATGCATAGGACTGTGACTGGGTGGTCAAAAGGTGACCACGTGGAGGGGTCAGCTCAGTAAGGAGCATTTAATGGGATGTGTGTTGGTTTGCTACCAGCAGGTTTCTGAGGCAGAGATGCGCTATCTCTCATCTTATATGGCCTCGAGGGCTTATTTTCTTGCTCCTTCCAGAGCAAGAATTGCAAGCTGCCCGCTCAGTCATCTCGTTTTCTATGTTGGAATCTTCCAAATCCTGGTGACTTCTGGCAACTCATGTTCACCGGCTTTTATGGGGGGGACTCAACCTTTCTGGTGGATTTTCAACAGGCTTCATCTCCATTCACATTTTATCTGAAAAGAGGTAATTCAAGCAGTCACCAGGTCTTCAGGAAAGATAAACAGATGCACCAAAAAAGGGAAGCATTGAGAGAAATTTATGTAGGGACTGAGTTTCTCATGCCCTCCCTCAGTTAGGTAACAGTATGAAAATTACTTTATTTGGATGGAAAAGGTAGTTTGATGGTTTGAGTTTGCTTTAGGAAGTGGTTTCCTAACGTCACAGCTTCCCAACAGAGTTGACAATTGCACCTTGAATTGGGTGGAACGTCAACAACTAAGTGAACTCAACTGAACAAACTGGCAACTTTCTACTTCCCTTTTGTGGTAACATTACATTTCGGAAAAATAATCAATTCTGCAAGTAAATCAAAAGCTACATACATCTCAATGATTTTTAAATTGGATGTTACGTAGTTTACGTTAAGCTGCAAGTTAAATTCATATATCTCTCATGTTATTACATTAAAGCAGCATTATAGCAAATATAAAATTAAAAGGTCTATGAATTAATATTTCAAGAATCTAGGTAACAACACAGAGAACAATGATAGGATTAGGACGGCATTAAAACCTCAGGTTAGACATGCACTTAATTAATAAGGTTACTTTGACAGTCCAAATTCATGCTGTTAGGGTGCCTTGAGGAGTCAATACAATGAAGTATTCGTGAGCTTAATGTAGGTGATGCCACGATGCTTGTATGCGGTGGCACAGTGCCAAATTTGGCACTAACAACACGGGTGCCTGCAGCACAAAGCTAAGTACAATGAAGGACAATCAGGTATGTAAAGTACATGGGCTTTGCGAGTCACAAGTAAAATAAATGACAGATGCAAGAGTAAGTAAAAGTTATGATTAATATACCAGAATTACATTTCTTAGCCTATGAAAGCTAGCTAGGTTCATTCTTTAACCCCATAGAGCATTAAAAAGGGAGCCGGAGGGTGCGACCCCTCTGGCAGGAGTATCTGGCAATGGCGATGGTAATGGCACTGTGCCAGTAGAGGCACTCATGCAGTTAAGCCACATGGCTCTTTTATATTAAATTTAAACATTACCATGCCATTGTAGGCATTTAATAGGAAGTCAAAGGACTTATGGTATAAAAGAATCTGATGATTGCACTCTGCATTGGCAGAGTGGTAAGCAAATTAAGATGAGGAGCCAGTGATAGGCTCTTACAAGGATTTGTGAAGGGGCAAGATTGCCAGGAAAATATTAAATTAGAAGATTGGAAAGAGTGAGAGAGAAATGATCAGAGTGGGAGAAGGAAAGATTTACAAGAAGTTAAGTCACACAGTTATAAGAATAATAAACAAGGGAAGAAACCCGGCATCCTCGTCTGGACAGAGGTCCCAGAGTTCTTCGTAAAATAAAGGTGAAGCACTGTGCCAGAGGGCACTAGTGCGAGGAGAGCTCAACAGCTCTTATTGGCCTACCTGGATTTATCTGTGCCCGTGACCTTTCTTTGGTGGACCGCCTTGGTAGGGGAATCAGTGAAACCGAGTCCAAGGAAGACATAGGGCACCTGTTCTGGTTTCTTTGATAGCCAGGCTCACAGGCTACTAGTCATCACAGTTCCTTGAGTTCATCAGCCAGTTGCGATATGGCAGAATCCTTATTCATGGTTTTGTCTGCAGAGGACTGGGAAGGGGAAGAAGAGGTCATGGTGGGCATGAGAGGCTTGCAGGTCGCCCTGACCAGCTCAGGCATGGGTTGCGAGGCTGCGCCTTTGGTTGAGCTTCCACTGTGGTCAGAGGAATCCAGAGGGGACAAAGTATATTGTGAAATGGCTCTCACACTGGCACTGGTAGTGGTATCAAGCCGGAGGGGGAGAGGTGACCCGTACTGGGATCCCTCAGAGGAAGATCTATGGCGTGCTCTGGCACTGGCACTAAGGCAGGCCCAGGCACAGGAATCAAATCGTGATTTTCTTCGATGTCCACGATGGGCGGAATGTGGCACTGTCCACGGCACTCAGGTGGCACTGGCAGAGGGTTCTTGTCAAGTTGGGGATCTCTGGAAGGGAGATTCAGGGTGCACTTTGGCACTGGCACTGGGGCAGGGCCTGGCAATGGAATTTGATTTGTCAGGGGCTCAACAGTCAGAGCCTGGCACTGCTCAGGGCACTCAAGTGGCACTGGCAGCAGGTTTAAGGCAGGTCCTTGAGGACTCTTGGTTTTTTATTTACTTGTGGAGGAGTTAGGACCCCTGGATTTCTGTAACTTAGAAAGGGACCAGAAGTCCTGTCCCAGGAGGTCATAGCCTCCAGGGAGGTAAGCAAGACCTTAAAGATTTTTGTTTTTTGAGGTCTTGTGACCCTTAGCTTGACAGTGGGGAGAATCATCTTCATTCGATTGATACCCTCCATAGTAATAAGTTTACATCTGTCGGGGGGACCTTATCTTCTCTTATGAGGGAGATTTGCGCACTAGTGTCATCGAATGCTGTGACCTGGCATGCGGGGTAGCTACCTCTGGGAGGTGCCACAGATTTAGGACCTTCGTCTGGAGGGCCTAAGGTTTTAAGATTTCTCACTGTCTAAGCAACGGCGGGTGGTTTTGTTTTACTGGGGGACTTTGCCCATAGAGCAGAGTGTCCTGAACCTTTCAAGCGGTGCAATAATTCTTGCTGTAATCTCTGCATAGCACTGTCCCATTTGAGGGGACAGGCCCTTTGTTGTTCAGTCCAGAGCCAGATGTGGCTCGATTTGGAGTGATCTCATTGGAGGACTTAACAGAAGTGTCTGGCTGATTCTCAGCCTTCAAACGTCACTGTTCCATGGAGTGCCTGGATTTTTTACAATAGCCGCACATAGGTTTCTTGTGAGGGTGCCCATTCTTGGGTGGAGGCTGACCAGAGGTAGGGGAAGAGGGCCAAATCTAACGGCCCCAGGAACTGGCTGTAGGATGGTGAGTGTCCCAGTGGTCTGCCAAATGGCAGCACTCATTTAGTACCGGAGGGTTCTTATCTCAGAGATAAGTAGCGAGGGCCAGAGGAGTGTGGTGTAGGAAGTCCTCAAGCTAGAAAGTTTCTATTATTTCCTCTGCAGAGGTAGCGTTGCGGGATTCTAGCCCATGTTTGATCTGCCTCCTTTGGGTGTCCTCTCCAATGTTGTCTCCATCTTTCGGGGGTGAGCTCGTAGGCCTTAATTATGGCCTTCCGTACATCTGCAAGATTTCCACGGTCTGCTAACGGGACGGAGCAGAACGTGGTCTAGCCCTTTCCCTCCAGATGTTTTGACAGCAGCATAGAGATTTCCGCTGGTTTGGGCTTGAAATTCCTGAGGACCTCTTCCACTTGGTCGAGCCAGACCTCGGCTCTGGGTCACTCCATTTTGGCATCATGGAGCTGGCGGCAGTGATGGAGGATGGTGGAGGCGTGGTTTCAGGGGTATGGACTCCTTAGGCAGCCATGGTGAGCTCATGGGCTCGATCCCAGTCTTCCTTAGCTAACCTGTCTAGCCTAGCTTGCTCTCTTTCTTGCCTCTCTCGTTCTTCCTGCTCTCACCTGTCTAGCCTGGCTTGCTCTTTTTCTTGTCTCTCCCTTTCTTCCTTGGCTTCTCTTTCTTGCCTCTCCCATTCTTCCTTCGCTTCTCTTTCTTTCTTTCTCCTTTTTATCAACCCAATCTAGCAACTCTTGGCCCTTGAGCCTCATGGTTTTACCGGCGGTGACAAGGGCTGTGATGTCATCGGAGTAAGAAGCCATATTGCCGAGGCATCGAGGTAAGTTTTCCTACTATAGGGAGCTGGCTATACTATCCCAACTGAGCATAATTCGCAGATTCGAAGGACAGTTCCTTATGTAAGCTGGTTGGAGAACGTGCTCTTAAACACAGTAACTAGTAGCTTGAAGAGCTTAATGTGTTCTTAGTTGAACGTAATTAATGAATAATTCGAAGAACGGCTCTTAAATGAAGGTAACTAGTAGCTTGAAGAGCGTAATGAGTTCTTAGGTGAACGTAATTAATAGATTGTTCGAAGGACGGGCTCTTAAATGAAAGTAACTTGTAGCTTGAAGAGCATAATTGGTTCTTAGGTGAATGTAATTTATATACTGTTCGACGAACGGTTCTTAAATGAAGGTAACTAGTAGCTTAAAGAGCGTAATGAGTTCTTAAGTGAACGTAATTAATAACTTGTTCGAACAAAGGGCTCTAAATGAAAGTAACTAGTAGCCTATATTCCGTGTTCAGGGTCCAATCCAGGGCCTAGCGTGTGAACAGGGGGCTTACTAATACACCTTGAGATTCTGACTGCAATTGCTAGGTCAGACAGGAAACTAAATAGAAAAACAGTTGGCTGAAGGCCGTACTTCAACGGGGGACTGTTGCAGATGAACACTTAGGTTTACTTTAAATGGAATATATTTACAATTAAACACGGCAGTCAGAAGACTGGGGAATGATAGGCAGATACAACAGTGGCTGCCACGTGTTTAGTTATTCTAGCACTGGTTCGACTATTGAAGAGGCTACGATTAATTCTCTTGAAAGGGATATTGAAGAACTGATTGCAGTGGCCTTTTCACTGCAAGAAGCACAAGACAAGTAGATGTTTCTATAGCTGTCGGTATACCGTCTGCAACTTAGACAATGCTGTCAATATACTGTCTGCAATTTAGATAATGCCAGCGGTTACACAAGGATAATGATAACTATTTCGGATGAATTGAGGGTTGCACAGAGGGTGCCAAGTAACTCGATTTTGTTACGATATGCTTGCATTAAAATTGACACTGGGCTAAGTGAGTTAGGTCTTTGTGATAACTCACACTTCAGAAAAGAAAATGAGAGTGCAGTGAACGATTAAGATATGTGACTGTTGAAAGAACCTCGAATCAGTATGTTACCTTATAATGAAGCGATGGAGGGGCCTCGTCAATTTCATCAGGAATGTAAGGATGAGTTTAATGGGAATGCGTAGGTAATGTGTCTCGGTGGTCGAAAGGTGACCGTGTGGAGGGGTCAGCTCAATAAGGAGCATTCAAGGGGATATGTGTCGGTCTGCTACCGGCAGGTTTCTGAGGCAGAGATGTGCTGTCTCTTGCCTTATATGACCTAGGGGGCTTATTTTCTTGCTCCTTCCAGGGGTCACTGGGATTGCAAGATGGCAGTTCAGTCATCTCGTTTTCTATGTTAGAATCTTCCAAATCCTAGTGACTTCTGGCAACCCTGTTCGCCAGTTTTTATGGGGGACTCAATCTTTCTGGCGGATTTTCGGCAGGCTTCGTCTCCATTTGCATTTTATCTGAAAAGAGGTAATTCAGGCAGTCACCAGTTCTTTGAGAAAAATAAACAGATGCACCAAAAAGGGGAACACTGAGAGAAATTTACGCAGGGGCTGAGTTTCTCATGTCCTTTGTCTAAGAGGTATCAGTATGAAAATTACTTTATTTGGATTGCAAGGCAGTTTGGAGTTTGAGGTTTGAGTTTATATATATATATATATATATATATATATATATATATATATATATATATATATATATATATATATATATATATATATATATATATATATATATATATATATATATATATATATATATATATATATATATATATATATATATATATATATATATATATATATATATATACTATATATATATTTATATATTATATATATATTGTAAATATATATATATATATATATACTGTATATTTATAAAATATATATATTGTGAAAGATTAGCCCGCCTTTCTGCTTTGCTTGGCTGATTAATAGGCTTCTGTCTATTTTGAACCTGTGAGAGGTAGTGAATTCTGGTTCGGGTTAGTTTCAACCAGTAGAAGTCGGGGTTTATAAGAGACGCTCAAAAGCTGTAATTCTCGCTTGGGGCAGTAAACTGGCTTACGCCGTTTTCTTTGGTACAGAAGCGTGACCCGGTCAGTCCAGAAGCAATAAAAGGTCAGGGCGAGAGAAGCTCGCTCTCACACACAGTCGGGAGTTTTAAGAAAGGAGGTCACGAGTGCAGACCTCGCCCCCCGCCTTCTTTCCCTCGTCGCCACGTGGAATTTAACTGCCCTTTGCTCTGTACCCCACCCACGTGGCCATCAAATAGTGCAAGTGGGGTTTGCAAGTCCCAAAAGCGAGCGGAAACTCAACTGCGGCCTTTCATCATCACAAGGGCGCCCTTTTCCGCCCCCAACCTACGACTTGAAAGCAGTTCCTTGGTGAGGGAGGCCCTTTGTCGACGCACACACGTGAACCCTGGCAGAAGACGCCGCTGGACGCCGACGTCAGCCTTACGCCCCTACGATTTGGTAAAGTACCTAGAACAAGTTGCTTAGTCACGTTATGTTCGCCCTTGTGCATTTATTAAACTTCTGGGCCTATAACTTGGTATTCCCTGAGCTTCTTTGGTTCAATCCCGGCCCACGTGTTCACTGCCTCCTTGCCCTGAGTCACAAGTCACTCCTCGGGGAAGTCCTTGGCGCCCTCAGTGCACACCCGAGTAATTCATTCCCCAAATTCCAGCATTAGATTGTAACCTAAGTCCTCATATCGTTTCAGAAGGACGATCGTAGCAGAATTTTCCTTGGCCCGTGTTCCTGGCATTCCCAAGCTTTCCCCCCCTCCCCTTCGGGAGGACTTCTGCAGCAGCAATTTAACATGTTTCAGTTCATTTTCCTTTGAGCTTAGTCACGTTATGTTCGCCCTTGTGCATTTATTAAACTTCTGGGCCTATAACTTGGTATTCCCTGAGCTTCTTTGGTTCAATCCCGGCCCACGTGTTCACTGCATCCTTGCCCTGAGTCACAAGTCACTCCTCGGGGAAGTCCTTGGCACCCTCAGCACACACCTGAGTAATTCATTCCCCAAATTCCAGCATTAGATTGTAACCTAAGTCCTCATATCGTTTCAGAAGGACGATCGTAGCAGAATTCTCCTTGGTCCATGTTCCTGGTATTCCCAAGCTTTCCCCCACCTTCGGGAGGACTTCTGCAGCAGCAATTTAACGTATTTCAGTTCATTTTCCCTTTGATCTTGTGTGTCATGAAAATATACCTATTTTTGTACCCACGTGTTTCACGCACTTCCCTTTGAGAAAGAGCCCTCCGCTTCTTGTTTAACTCCTTTTTTCTTATTTTTATATGTCCTGGTTATCTTGCAAGGCCATTTTAGAGTAAAGTACTAAATGTGGAGTCTTAAGAACCACCTGCACCAGGAAACATAAAAAATGGCGACCTGGCCAGTGATTCTCGTAACGATTGCATCCCCCCTCTCCCTCTTTGTTGTTTGTGTTGCAATTTGTGGAATCAGCAATTAGCTCAGCTAAGCTGGATACGAGACAGATTACGAACCTTTGAAAAGCCAGCGCAACAGGCCAAGGAAATTCTGTGTAAGTAAACTGTGTTTATTTAGCGTAGGACACTTTAGTGAACGTGACTAAACCTAGGAATTTTTTTTATAGTAGGGCGCATGTCAGAGGAAAACGAGAGAGAGGAGCGCCAAAATTTAGCTTTGGAGGCCTTTGCATGCGGCTTGCATGCCATTCAATTAGGTTATTTAGGTGCTAACCCCTTAAAGGACTAGTGCGTGTATTCCTCCTGTGAAAACCTGTGATTTCGAAACCGAATCCTTAAATAGGCGCGAGAAATCGACTGCAAACACGTGTTCGAAAGTCAGACTAGCATCGCTGACTCATTCTCTCTCTCTCGTTTAGAAATAGGGCAAAATCGTATATTATGCTATAGGCTAACGCGAAGGACGAAAAAGGTCAACAACCGTTGTCTCGTTCCCTCGGTCCGGGGAAGTCCCGGGTTTGTTTACTAACATTAACTTCGTTTCCTTCATTCAGCACAGACGGCCTATAAGATAAACACACCGGCAGGAGAAACGACCTTGACCGGCATTCGTAGCCCAGTTAGGAATGTGTAAAAATTTGTTTGATTTTCTTCGCTCCCCCTCGGTTCGCTCTACCAAATTGTTTTGCATTATTGGGGGTCTGACGTTATATGCTCTGTATTGTTCTGTTTTTTTGTGTTTTGTTTTGTGATTTTACTACGGCTGTGTGTGTTGCCTATCTGTTATGAATTTGAGATTGCCACCCACCTAATTGCCCTTGAGAGTAACACTTCTCCCATAAGTAAGGAAAACTAGCGCTCTCGCTAATCAGACCTCGTCTGTGCGGGAATTCTTGGGAGACCAATCATTTGCTCCTTACAGTCCCCAAATAAACTTGTTTGTCGGTACTTTGGTGGGACCAATTCATCTTCAATTCAGTCCCAAGACAAGCCCTCCTCGTCGGTAATTCGGGAGACCCATATATATTCCAATCTAGTCCCCAAATAAACCCGTTCGTCGATACTTTGGTGAGACCAATTCATCTTCAATTCAGTCCCCAGATAAACCCGTTCGTCGGTAATTTGGGGGACCCATATATATTCCAATCTCGTCCCCAAATAAACCTGTTCGTCGGTACTTTGGTGAGACCAATTTATCTTCAATTCAGTCCCCAGATAAGCCCGACTCGTCGGTAATTCGGGAGACCCATATATTCAAATCTACTCCCCAAATAAGCCCATTTCGTCGGTAATAAGGGAGACCTATACATTCCAGTCTTGTCCCCAAGTTAGCCCATTTGTCGGTACCTTGGGAGACCAAATATTCGTTCATTATCGTCCCCAATAAGCCCGTTTTGTTGGTAACTTGGGAGACCAGAAAATTCCCATTCCTAATTCCCCGCCGTAGCCCGCTGTGCCAGGGCGGTAGATCATTCATACGTCCTTTGGGGAAGATTCCAAATTCCCACAGCGCTGGGAAATTAATTCTGCATATTACTTGCGTCCTCTCCACCCTGCAAAATGTCGACACGATCTCAGCAGAGCGAGGATTTCAAGTTCTTCATGTCCTCTGGGAAGGAACTCGGCCTTTCTGGGAGAGAGCTAAGAGAATGGGTACAGGAGAGGATGGACGCAGTACGGGCAGAGAGACAGGCTCAGGAGGAACGAGAAGAAGCAGAGAGACAGGAATGAGGGGCAGAGAGACAGGCTCAGGAGAGACGAGAAGAAGCAGAAAGATAGGCTCAGGAGAGACGAGAAGAAGCAGAGAGACAGGAACGAGATGCAGAGAGACAGGAACGAGAAGCAGAGAGACAGGCTCAGGAGAGACGAGAAGAAGCAGAGAGACAGGCTCAAGAGAAACGAGAAGAAGCAGAAAGACAGGCTCAAGAGATACGAGAAGAAGCGGAAAGGGAAGAAAGGGACAAGCAGCGTGCCCATGAACTCGCGATGCTGCAATGGCATGGCCCTTCGCTTCCACCTGCCACCCAGGGGGTGAGTGCCTTCAGCCAGGCTCTCGCCTGCATGCCAAAATGGACGGAGGCCGAGACCGAGGTGTGGCTCGACAGCGCAGAGACAGTCTTAAAGGCCTGCCCCCTGAGTGCAGCCGAACTCTCCCTGGTGTTGGGCAAGTTCCTTGGAGAGAAGGCCGTTATTGGCTACAAAGCCCTCCCACCGGAGGAGCAGGAAAATTGGGAGGTCGTCCACCAGACTATCGCAAAGGCATACGAAATAACCCCTGAACGCTGGAGGAGGCGCTGGCGAGGGCAAGTGAAGGAAGTAAATCAGACCTGGGCAGACTGGGCCTACCAGTCCGAGCGTGCCCATACCAAATGGTTCGAGTTCGTGGGGGTTACGACCCTCAACGAGGCAATGGAACAGATGAAAATAGAACACTTCCTACTCTACGTCCTTCCGGCCCTCGCCATGCACGTCGCCGAGAAGGAGCCTATGACATTGGTGGAATGCTGCTGCATCGCCAACTCCTGGGATACTCATCACCCCCAGGAGAGCTCCCTGCAGCGCAAAATTACTCCACCCACCTTCCTTTCAGGTGCCCCTCCGCTGAAGAATGGGCAATCGCAGAAACCCGTTGTGTGAGGGTTCTGTAAACAGATCGGTCATTCCAAAGAGCAATGCCGAAGTAAACAACCAGAGCCTCTCTCTCCTGGACAACCCACTAATAAGTCGCCTGCGCCCTCTGCCGGGGCAGGGCAAAGAGATTTCAGCTGAACCTTTTGCATGGCGTGCAAGGTTTTTGGCCACTCTCCCTCGTTGGCGAAATGCCCTAGAAATAATAAGTCCGGTAATCCTGCCGTCGCCCTGGCCGTTACGAATTCCGAGTCCTTAGGCCCTCCAGCCAAGGGTCCCATATATGTGGCACCTCCTCGAGGTAGATACTCAGCCCGCCAGGTCAAGGCATTTGAGGACTCTGGCGCGCAAGTTTCCCTCATAAGGAAAGACAAAGTTCACTATGGAGTTATAATAAACCGATGCGAGCTCGTCACAATCGAGGGCATCATCGATTTTAAAATGATCCTCCCTACGGTCCAATTGAGGGTCACCCGACCCCACAGAGCCAGGACTTTTCGTCTCGCCGTAGCGAGACACATTCCAGGAGGCTATGATGTCCTCCTGGGCCAGGACTTTACGTCCCCCTCCAAACCACGACAATTCCGGGGTCCAAATTCCCCAACTAATCCTCCAAATCCAAGTCCAGTACCCAGCATGGCATCAGTACCAGTGCCGAGGCCTCAGCCAAATCTCCCTTCAGGAGAATCTTGGCTATCAACTCCTCTGCCAGTGCCACTTGGGCGCACTGAGCAGTGCCAGTCTCTGTCCGTCCAGACAGACGAGACCACTACCACGTCCCTACCAGCGCCAGTGCCAATGTCATTGCCAGAGCACGCCCCTGATCCCCCTCCAAGGGATCCAACTCCAAACACCCCCTCTTCGCCCGGCCTGGTGCCGCTGCCAGTGTCGGTAACAAGAGAGACAGGTTCTCCCGACCCCAGCAGAGGCTCACCTAAAGGCACGGATTCGCAACCCGGACCTGAGCTGGTCACCACTGCATGCGAGTCAACCCCGCCCTCTCCGGCCGTCCCCTCTCTCTTGCCGCCCTCCACAGATTCCTTCGCGAGTCATGATTCTGCCCTGCCTTCCTGGGCCGATGAACTCTGCGAACTGCGCCGGTTAATGTCCGAGATGGCGAACAAAATTCCTGTGTCAGTTGCCGCAGCAGCTGACCCAGATGGCACCCCTTGCCACCCTTCGGCCCCGGGCCCTCCGATTCCCCGGCCAAGGACAACGGTCCAAGGAGGAGAGGTTCGCGGCAGAATTACCACGGGTGTGGGCGATCGCAGGTAGTCCACACCCGAGCTCTTCTGGCCCCTGTGCAAACTTGGCATAGGGCGACCTCTTCATCTTTTGAACATCTTGGCACCTTTCATCCAGGAGAGGATGTCAAGCCTTCCGCTATCTTCTTCCTTTCCTTTGGAATTTCTATCCCTCATCCTTCTCTATCGATCTTTCCTTTACACTTTCCCTTAATTACCACTGCAAGCGGCAGTTAACATATGGGATATCATCCCCTTTAAAATGCATTAATCATTTTAACCTTGAAGCAGTAAGAGAGACAGAGTGGGAAGTGGCACGCCCTTACGCCCGTCCCTTGGCACAAGGCAGGCGTGTCAGCTCTTCCTGAAGGGGTCGCGCCCTTTGGGTTTCCTTTCCCAGCCCTTGGGCTGAGAGTTAGCTCTGACTGTCGTCTATTGGCGACGGACGTTAGATTAATAAATAAACAATAAATACCTCACTCTGTTATCCTTCGTTTTCTGCGTATATTATTTACTCTTTCATTTAATCTTTTTCTCTATTTGTTAACGAATCTCGAGTCACAAGACTCCTGCCCTTGCGAGTTTTAACGTTACCCTTTTAATACTCGCGGCGTGTCCCGCCCCTCAGTAAGAAGTCACGTCCTTCGTTTGTCATTCAGTGTAGTTTTCTTTTTATTTTTATTGAGTTATTTTTTTTGTGGAGAATTCTATCCCTGTCCAGTTCCCCCTCATTTGTTTATCCTCTCATTCATACTTCAAGCGAGTAGCTATTTATAACTTACACCCGAATTGTAGGCTGAGGATGTAAAAAAAAAAAAAATTTAGCTCTGTTTAAGTTAGCGAATTAAAACCAGTGATTAATCTCTTTGCCTCGCCGCGGTCAGACTTCTGTCATCCCATTTTAGCGCTGGCCGGAGGAATTAGCTACTTGTCGAGCTTGTGAACAATTATTGTATTTCGATTGAAAAGGAGAATTGAATTTGTTATTACAATTTCTAGTAAAGAGGATATCACTTAAAACTAACGGTGTATCGCCACTCATACCGCCTCTTCAAGGCACAACTAATCGCATGCATGTAATTCCAGGATAGTAGTAAGAAGTTGGTTGATTTACATTTGTTTTCCTTTTAGATCCTGCCTTGTATGTTTTATTTTTTTTGTTGTTAGTTTGCAACTTTGAAGTGTTCTTTGTTTATTTTCTTTTGAGCGTTTTATCACCCCAGTAAAATAAAGCGAGTACTTATGCAGTATTTCAGCAATAATTAATTTGCAAGTAAGGGCACCTTTTATTATATATTCTAAGTTGCACTCTGCACCTAAAGTAAGCCTTCAGTTTGTTATTGATCAGTATGGCAGCAGAGTTTTGCAAATAAAGTAAAGTAACAGTTGTAGCAAAGCAGAAGATAGAGTAAAGTCGAACGTTTTCTTCGCTCATTTTTGCTGTTATTGACATTCTCACCTGCTTAAAGGTGTGAATGTCACCTTGCTAGGGGAGCTGTAAAGATTAGCGCCAAAATACGCTATGAAAGTACCCACCTTTCTGCTTTGCTTGGCCGATCGATAGGCTTCTGTCTATTTTCAACCTGTGAGAGGTAGTGAATTCTGGTAAGGGTTAGTTTCAGCCAGTAGAAGTCGGGGTTTATAAGAGACACCCAAAAGCTGTAATTCTCGCCTGGGGCAGTAAACTAGCTTGCGAATTTTCTTTGGTACAGAAGCGTGACCCGGTCAGGACATTGCCCCCCGCGTACACCTGTCCAGAAGGAATAAAATGTCAGGGCGAGAGAAGCTCGCTCTCACACACAGTCGGGAGTTTTAAGAAAGGAGGTCACGAGTGTAGACCTCGCACCCCCCCTCCTCTTTCCCTCATCGCCACGTGGAATTTAACTGCCCTTTGCTCCGTACCCCACCCACGTGGCCATCAAATAGTGCAAGTGGGGTTTGCAAGTCCCAAAAGCGAGCGGAAACTCAACTGCGGCCTTTCATCATCACAAAGGCGCCCTTTTCCGCTCCCAACCTACGACTTGAAAGCAGTTCCTTGGTGAGGGAGGCCCTTTGTCGACGCACACACGTGAACCCTGGCAGAAGACGCTGCTGGACGGCGACGTCAGCCTTACGCCCCTACGATTTGGTAAAGTACCTAGCATGAGTTGCTTAGTCACGTTATGTTCGCCCTTGTGCATTTATTAAACTTCTGGGCCTATAACTTGGTATTCCCTGAGCTTCTTTGGTTCAATCCCGGCCCACGTGTTCACTGCCTCCTTGCCCTGAGTCACAAGTCACTCCTCGGGAAGTCCTTGGCGCCCTCAGCGCACACCCGAGTAATTCATTCCCCAAATTCCAGCATTAGATTGTAACCTAAATCCTCATATCGTTTCAGAAGGACGATCGTAGCAGAATTCTCCTTGGTCCGTGTTCCTGGCATTCCCAAGCTTTTTTCCCCCTCCTTCGGGAGGACTTCTGCAGCAGCAATTTAACGTGTTTCAGTTCATTTTCCCTTTGATCTTGTGTGTCATGAAAATATACCTATTTTTGTACCCACGTGTTTCACGCACTTCCCTTTGAGAAAGAGCCCTCCGCTTCTTGTTTAACTCCTTTTTTCTTATTTTTATATGTCCTGGTTATCTTGCAAGGCCATTTTAGAGTAAAAAGTACTGAATGTGAGTCTTAAGAACCACCTGCACCAGGAAACATAAAAAAAAAAAAAAAAAAAAAAAAAATATATATATATATATATATATATATATATATATATATATATATATATATATATATATATATATATATATATATATATATATATATATATATGTATGTATAGTCCCTGTAATTAAGTGGCTACTTGGAAATCTTAGCCGTAATGGTGAAAATGTTTGAAATAACGTAAGAAAATAATTGAAAGTACAATAAAATAAATCGTTTTACTAAAATCTTAACAGAATGGTTAAAATTAATAAAGCTATGAGTGATTTAGAACGCAAATAGAACTCAAGATTAACAGCTAATGAAACATTAAGAGAACTGAAAGTTCAAACTAAAAATATATCATTTAGACTTGGTTTTCCTCCAGAATTATTTTACTGAAAATGCTTACCCCATATTCGTATTTCTTAAAATTCTGACAAATTTCTTTTATGAAAAATTTTGTCTCACACCGAGGTGCACTACTGCTAGTAAAGATGTGAAGTATATTAAATTACCTTACCTCGATTATAGTAGCTATATGGTCCAAAAAAGTTATACTTGAATACAGTTTTCTTCAAATTAGCTTCCAATTTGCGTTTATTAATCCTTTTACTGTTAGACCACAATTGAGGAAGGGACCTACTCTTTCTATAGACCTTAATTGGTGCGTCGTTTATTTTTTTTACTTGCTCTCATTGTAGTCTGCTACACATGGAACCCAGTTCTCCCTGGCTCAGACACAGAATTTGGGAACGCAGGTCTTTCTGTTAGAACAAAGTTTCCTCTTTCTAAACCACCCTTTTCAGTCAAAGAGAGCACAATTTAGTACGAGACCATCCGTTCACTGGCCCCTGAATTTTAATGTACTGTCTTTTTGCTCAAACAGACTGGAACTCTTTAATTTCAGAGACTTTGTTTACAAAGAGGATGGAATCGGAACTGAGGAACAACTTGTCCGGTATACAAATAGTAATTATATGATTTTTTATAGGCATGCAACAAATCAACAACCATTTTACCTTGTGTATGACAGCTTTAGTTTGTATTTCCTCTTTTTTTTCAATTCTGCGTTTTTTATGTTTGTATTTTTATGGTGTATTTCTAGTTTGTTCTTTCTGTTCTGTTTGTTTTATTAGTTTTTTAACCATTGGTTCTATTTGTGTTCTAAGTTTTGTAACATCTCGTTTGGTTTACTCATCCTGTTAATGTTTTAGTAAGACAATTTTATTGTTAATTTCAATGATTTTTACGTTTTGTCAATAATTTTCAGGCTTATGATGAGGTTATATATCCCGAAAACTCGCAAAATAAAATGTTCTACCTGGCCTTGGCAACATAATTCGTATGCAAGCGTAAGTGTCCTTTTGTGTATGACAACGAAAATCTGAAAGTAATGAATGAACGTTTAGACATCCGTCCTCCAGCCTGGTACAGTCCCTCTCACCACTGGTACAGCCTCTCTCACCATTGACCCAAAAAAAGCATGTTGAAATAAGTTACCTTGCTTTGAGCTCCAGGACCGTAGGTGATATTACCGTCATTACTGTTGCAAATCAGATTTGTTTCAGCATTAATGATATTGTGGCCCATGTTTTCTTTTTTATATTGGTTAAGGGCTTTCTTCTTTCAGGTGTCAACAATGCTATGAGAATTCAGGCTTTGAGGCTGCCTTCTTCGCTCATACCATAATTCATTTTCTATTAATTCTAAGTCAAGAATACTTTTCCCATCATCTGCGACTCTCGTAAAACTCCGTAGTAAAGGCCAACTGTTCTTCATTTAGAAAAATAAAAACAAATTTTTGCCGATGTATATGTAAGTCTCTCTCTCTCTCTCTCTCTCTCTCTCTCTCTCTCTCTCTCTCTCTCTCTCTCTCTCTCTCTCTCTCTCTCTGGCTTCCTTTTCTTTTACATCTTTTTTTTCAAAGATTTACTTACAAATCACATGACATGTTTACTCTTGCTTTAGTAACAGAACAACTGGAAACATTCCGTTTTCAGTTACGTCATCGTAGAAAACCTGAGGTACGTTTTGACGCTCTATGATCCGGAATTTCCTATTGGCTTAGGTGAACGGGCAGTTGTGAAAGGGAACAAAGCTACGAGTTACCTAGGTGGAGGTAAGGCATGGCCCTCACTTTCTACTCTAAAATTCCGTTTTCCGTCTACGTTACCTGGCTACGTAATGCTATCAGAAGCTGAACACCATTGTCCAGAAAGTATTTTTACTATCATATCCTTTCCATAAGGATGACGAGCAATAAGCTGTAATTAACCACTTAAAATATTTGATCCGATGAAGAAAACTACATGGTGGAGTAAACAGCTTTTCCGTATCATACCTGTAGAATGTTTAGTCCATAAATAAACTATTTCATGAAGAAAACTTTATTTCCAATAGCTACAACTCTTGACATGACAAGCCGAGAAAGGGAAATAATTTTCACTGAACTCCAAATAGTGGTCTAAATGACGTTATAGACAATGATCGGTTGCAAGAACTCTGCTGACTTACTTTGTTGCTTTTGCTTTTATGTGTTAATGTTTAAACTGAATTGTCTTTATTACCTAATTTATCATTCAGTAACCCTTATAAAGGCGGTGGCTACGTTCTAAGCAGGAGAATTCTGGAGATCTACGGCAACGTAACTTATCACAATAGCTCACTCTGCCCGACGAATCACGAAGGGGCAGAAGACGCGACATTAGGTAAGGACATTTTCCTCCTTACTTTCCTGTGACCTCCTGGGCATCATTCAAATCACCTTCTGTGTACATTTTCTCCGAGTTTTTCGAAAAGAGGCTGCATAGCAAACTTCATCTTTTCACATAAAAAAAAGAACAGTCAAGGGTAGTAATGCCTAGTATTCCGAATAACAAGATGGTGCAGGCTACATACCTTTACGCCTATTTCTATAAATAATCTCTCATACTGCCGTGTATTCATTTAAAATAATCTATCGAAAATAGCACCAATATCAGAATTCTTCCGTGAGAGAGAGAGAGAGAGAGAGAGAGAGAGAGAGAGAGAGAGAGAGAGAGAGAGAGAGAGATGAAATATTTCTTTTCCTTTTAAAAAGTTTCGTCCAATATGAAGATAGCTCGTATGAGATGCGCGCGCGCGGCGCGTGTGTGTGTGTGTGTGTGTGTGTGTGTGTGTGTGTGTGTGTGTGAGAGAGAGAGAGAGAGAGAGAGAGAGAGAGAGAGAGAGAGAGAGAGAGGGGGGGGGGATCTTACATATAAGAGAAAGATGTTATAAACATCGTTCAGGGCAACAAAACTAACTCTCTCTCTCTCTATCTCTCTCTCTCTCTCTAACGGCCTAACCTTGCTCTAGTTCTCGTCCCTGATTTAAAAACAAATCCTCCTTTGTGTCAGTCATTCTAGAACCTGCTAAAAATGTGACTCAGTGGTGTGGCTGAGCTGTCTTATACTTTTAACAATGACCCATTTTTTCAGGGAAGTGTCTAACTAACTCAGGAATGTTTCTTGGTGATTCAAGAGATGAATTGGGAAGGCACAGGTTTCACCAGCAACCACCTGTGGATTACATAAAAGGGACATGGGAGAAATGGTACCCAAGTGATGTGACTTACCCATATGGTAAGGTTAGTGTCAGGTTAGCCCAAGTAACCATTATCATTTAAGAGAGGTCTGATGGTACTTGCGGAAGACCATGTCTTTTCATTATGCTTATATATGGAGGAATGTATATACGTTACTGCATTCGTTCTGAATTATGAGCAGAATGATTACTTATCAGTAAGTTAACAACAAAACCTAAGTCACAGCTCTTATGATTGAGTAAGGGTCATTCAAGTTGTTGGCTTTGCAAAAAAAAGCATTAATGAATGAAGATGTTCGCATTTTTTTCATCAGTTTTCCCCAATTTTAGCATACTGGGTCCTGTTATGTTCAGCAGAGCTATCCTATTGTAAAAGAAGGTTGCATGTGAAGGGTGCATCCACACTGTGGTAATTCATATTGTTAACACAAGTCTGTAACTTATCGTACGCATGTCACAATCAGGCTGAATACAAGTCAGCGACTTACTGGTAGTCCTAAATAGTATGTCATACTAATATCCACATATACCCATGACTCGTTTTTCACTACGGCTGTTGACTTGTTTTCAACCTGTTTGTGATATGTATGCAATAGGTTGCTGACATGTGTTTATGACATGTTTTACTGCAGTGGATGCATGTTAAGCCTTCAAGAACTCCAACATAGTATGAGCATTTTCATCACTGATTCCAAAATGGTGACCAGGTTGGTGGAACCCAGTTTTATGAAACAGATGGAAGTCAGAAAATGCGAAGTTGTTGGGAAGGGGAAGGAGCCAACAATTCGTAGCCAAAGTTGGCCACTTCAGCCGTTGTCACTTGCTCAGTGATAATGGGGCGGTAGTCCTGAGACGCATACTGTCTGCTCGTATCTTTCCTCTGCATGACCTCTTTAATACTCCCTTCAACAGTTCTCATTCGTGAGTCTCACCAGTAATGGTTTGATCCTTCAGTAGCTTGATTAACAGCTACTGAATCCCAATACTTGGACGCCACTTCATTGAAGTTTTTGGAAGTGAAGAACCGTGGCGGTTGCATGCCTGCTCATTAGAAACAAGTCCAAGTGTCCTGAAAGTTTATACTCTGGCTAGATTCTGTTCTGGTGCCAGCTTTCTTGGTATCTACTATTCAGACATCTTGCTCATTCCCCATATATCTGTGAAAATAACTAATAGTGTGCCCAAAGGAAGAAGTTATGCCCGTGGTCTCAGTTATATGCTGAATAGTTAAACGTTCAGTAAAAACAGTGGGAATCATAGCCTTCAATTGCATATAGTCATTTAGGCTCAGTTTTTGTTAATCTTGTTATCTTGAGATTTTAGCAGCATTCAAACGGCACTGAGTGCTCGAGTTGTACACTATCCTGCTGGGAACTTGGAATTTCGGCGTGACGATCCGACGAGCCACATAGAAGAGGTAGGATCCTTTCAGCCAAAAGGTATCCGATGTATTTTGACATCGGGTGGAGATTTGGCAGCTTGCACAAAAAACTGCAGTGAGAGTCTTCGTAGAGGTCACGTGATACTCCAGCAAGAATGTTGTAAATTCACAGTCTGAATGTGTCTGATTATGAGCAAGTAACAGTTCACATGCTAAGAAGTCGACGTTCCTAAGAGCAAAAATCCTGCAGTCACAAACATATCTGTTATGAAGTGAAGTACACCCTGACTTATAGTTAATAGCAGGCGACTGATAATGATCACTGGAAATATACATAGTCTCTATTCCATCCCATGTCACCATCGAACCATCAAAACTACTATGAAAAGGCTGGATAATAAAACTGTGAAATGATTTCATATCACTAATAGGAACCTCCACAGGCAATCCTCTATCAGGCAAGTGTACTTTCAAAATCCCATAATAACGATACAAATCCCCCCCCAGTGAAAATTATTTGTGAGCCATAAAGATACTCTGCATTTTTCAAAGTAGATTCCAGAGCCCCCAGTGGTAAAATATCCCCAAAATTATGCCCCTCCGAAGCAGCTATAACTGCTTGAACCTGAGTTTTAATCACTGTTAATAAAGACTGCTTGTCGAAACATTAAGTAAGGTAGTTTAACAAGAGGAAAAAACAATCGAAACATCCAAGTCTCCCCGAACACCATCAACAGTAACCAGTAACCCATTCAAAGATGTCCTCAATTTCTCAAAACCCTCACGCAATTTATTATTACTCTCTCGTAATGCCGTCAAAGATTTACCCTGTATAGCTAATTCCGTCGCCACTTGCTCAACCTTCACTAAGCTTGCAACTGACACACTAGCTAACGTCCCTATAATTACAAAAAATCACCTTTACTAAATAAACCAAATATATTACATAATCACTAAACCATTAAAACGACTCTAACACCTCAAAAGAAAAACAGAAAACCAGAAATATACCTGCGCAATGTAATTTCATAAAGCTGTAAAACCACACGCAGGACCATAATGCCTCTTATGAAAGAAACTAACCATAGCACCCTTTTTGCCTTGTCATAGACAGTCACCCCAAAGGCTACAAGCAAACAGAACTTCAGCAAAAAAAAAAAAAAAAAAAAAAAAAAACGAAGAGACACCTACAAATAACCACCCTGAAAAAAAAAACGACTACAACCCTAATCACAGAACTCTACGGTATCCTTGCGCCTTATTTAACATAGATGACCTCAGCATTGCCAAAATTCTAACCACCAACTACGCCGAACCGCTGCACTTGCCCCGCAGAAAAAAACAAAAAACAGAACAGACTAAAATTAGACAATCAAAATCCATAAAACTCTACGGACAAGCATCCTCCCGTGTTAAAAACCCTCAAAATTACGTTTCTGGGAAACCCGTAAATAAAAATAGAATAAAAATACATAAGAAAAAGAAGAGAGAGAAAAAAGAAATGAACCCATAAACCCTTTAAACTGTCCTCTTGATCTTAGATATATGTGTCAGCCTGCACAATCCCGTTTTTTTTATCTCGATCAACAAACCTATTCCCTTTCGTTATTTCTGCAACCCCAAATAGACCCTCAAACTTGGGCCCCAAATTATAATTCAACTGATTCCTAACATTTGTTTTCACAAAAACCCTATAACCGACAGCAACTCTAACATTATCTGGCTTTGAATTGCTCCTGTCAGCCATTTCCTACGTCTTCAACTCAAGATTCCTAGCAAGGCGCGCATATCTCTCCTTAGCAGTAGAGACCAACGATCTAACCGAGGCGGAATAGAAAACAAATCGAACGCTCCTCGTGCTGGATAACTAAACATCACCTCAGCGGGAGACATTGCAATAGTATCGTTATCCACAGTATTAATGCTATGCCGGACCTGTGCGATATACCGATCTTAATTCACATCATTACCCCCTACAGTGATTCTGAGAGCCTCAATTGCTTTCCTATTTGTCCATTCACATAAATCATTGGCTTCTAGTCTATAAGGAATAATAGTTACTTTCCGAATTCCCATAACCTCCGCAAGACACTAACGTCTTATTCACAAATTCTCTCCCATTATCTGTAATAAGTATCTCAGGAACCCCATAACGACAAATATACCCCTAAAAAATGCAACTGGTACCTCCTCCGCTGCCTTATGCTTCAAAGGGAAAACCTCTACAAACCTAGTTAATGCATCCACAATAACCAACGAATGACTGTGCCCATAACTAGACTCACAGAAATTGGATAGAACGTCCATATGGCCGTGTTGGAAAGGTCTACAGGGGATAGGAAACGAACCCAATTTACACGAAGTAACCCTTGCTGGCTTGCATGCATTGCAAACTGAACATCCCCTCACAAAGTCCCCCACTGATGCGAGTATGTTCTTCCAAAAAAACTACCCCCGTACATTGTGATACACTTTCTCAATACCCAAATGTAGACTACCAAACCTGCAATAAACAGTATCCAAAACCATATGTAGTAGGCTTTTTGGGGCAACTATCAGTGTTGTATCTCCTTTATCTCCACTACTCCTCAGCTTATATTTAATTTTCCTAACTAACAAATTACCCTCCAACTCTAGACCCACAAAAGGCAACCTATAACCCTTCATAACTAAGTCCCCTCTAAGAAACGCCTTTGCGTCTGCCAAAATTTCATCCTCATCCTGTTTAGCCTCCACTAAACTAATACCCCAGTCTATTCAATCACCAGATACATAACAAATACGACAACCATCAGAACCACAAAAACTCCTACTAAGGGCATCGGCTACAACATTATGTCTACCTTCTACATATATACCTAAGCTAGGCGTCCAAATTTCTAATTGTCAAAAACCACCTAGCTCTCTTAGGAGAAAGATCCGGCTTATTAAAAAGATCCAGCAATGGCTTATGATCTGTAAGACCCTCAACTTTGTTGCCCAAAAATAACATCTTAAAATGAGCCAAACTATACACTACCTCAAATGCCTCCTTGTCCGTTGTGCACATAGACATCTCATTAATCCCTCGTGACTTAAACTTCCTACTGTAGAACGCGATAGGATGCAATTTACCCTCAAATTTCTGCATAAGGCAAGCTCCTATGCCATCGTGACTGTCATCTGTCACCAACGTGAAAGATTGCTCGAAATCTGGAAACTTCGGCACCGGGGGACTCATTAAAGGCTCTTTAATTTTCTGAAAGGCCAACTGTTACCCCTTGCCCCACGCAAACTGCACGTCATCCCTTAACACGCCTGTCAAAGGAGACGATAGGGTGGAAAAACCTTTCACAGACCTAAGGAAAAATCCAGCCATGCTCAAGAAAGAACGAATCTGCTTCTTATTTTTAGGAGTAGGAAAGCCCACGATTGCCCTGACCTTGTCCCCATTTACCCTAACACCTTCCTTAGAAATAACATGACAAATATATTATCTGCCTCTTCAAGAAATCACACTTGGCTAATTTAATTTTCAAACCCGCTATCCTCAGCCTCCTAAAAACCTCCCTAAGTACCTCTAAATGTTCCTCTACAGAATCAGTGGCAATCAAGATGTACTCCATATAAACGTAAACTAACTTCCCTAACAATACATGCAAAACTGTATTTACTAATCTCGTAAAAGTCATAGGGCTACCCAACAAACCAAACGGCATCTGCGTAAACTCATAATGCCCCTTCGGCAAGGAAAAAGCAGTATACTTGTGACTCTCCTCACTAAGGGGAACTTGCAAAAACCCCTGCATCAGGTCAACTGAAGAATAAATATTTTTACCCCTGATTTCTACAAACAAATCCGGAAAACACGCCACAGGATAGCTGTCCAGGATCGATTTATCATTCAACTTACAAAAATCCACACACACACACACGTACTGAACCATCCTAAAGGCTCTGTTAACAACGAAAAATTAAATGGTGAGGAACTGGGCCTAATTATACTTTCCTCTTCGCACTTATTGACTTCTTGCTCTGCCTGTTCCCTAATCTGAAAAGAAATCCTATACGAAGGGACAGAAATAGACTTAGTCTCATCCTCCAAATGAACCTTGTGTTCTAACACATTAGTTAAACCAAACTTATCCCCTTTAAGAGCGATAATATCTGCAAACTCAGCCAAACCATTTTCCACACCCTCTGTATACTCTTTATAATCGGCATTAGCTAAATGATCCCTAAAAACCTGTCTCCTAACCTGCAATTCTTCCTCTGGAAATTCATTATTGTCCCCTACAATAGTAACCGAGTTATTTTCATCAAACTAATCTTCAAAATCTACCACATATGTATCCTTCTGATATCTCCAAACTGAATCATTACAGTTTAGTAATTCTACCAAAGTAGCCCCTGTATTGGACACATTGCTTATAGAAACCATATTCACTACGCCCTTGAGCTTCTCGCTACCCTCACTAACATACACCTGTCTGGGATTTTCACGTCTTTCACTCGGACTTTCACCAGAGCAACCATACCTGGGCCCAAAACCACATTTCTGATAAAATACCTTCATAATACTTTTTCCCCTCAGAAACATGTTATCAATACCTGATCCCTTATCATGATCCCCTTTAATCTCATCAATTTCCTCGTATGGGACAAAAAACCCCAGGTACCCCAACAGTTATAACGCCTATCCCCGTATGAACCGAGGTTATGTTTCACCGGCATGCCGGATGACCCAAAGCAGGCCGTCGTAGAACCAAAAATGGCTCTATAAAAACTTTACTTTCCAAAGACAAACAAATGTCCGTGCAACCCAAAACACTCAACCTATTTGCTTGAGCATCCCACGCTGTCTCTTCAATAGGCCTCGAACAGCGATCGGAAAACATCGATTGATATAAGTCATAATTCCTCAGATTAACGAACGCACCAGTATCAATAAATACCGAGACATCGACACCATGCACAGACCCTTTCACAATCAGCTTTGGCTCTAAGGTCTCAGCCAGAAGTCCTATATCACAGGAAACACCCATCACCTTTTCCCCTTTTGTTGTTCGGCCCTCCAAAAATTCTGCTGGTCCCTAGATACTCTTGAAAACCCCCTCGAGGAGTTCTTCTATTATGCCAGAACCCTGAGGCGCATTCCTAAATTCATCCCATTTAAGAACCAGACAAAACCACCAACTGTGCTCTGAAGTCTTGCAGACACCACAATATCTCACCTTGCAAAACTTTTTGGTGTGACCCTGCCTATTACAGTTAAAGCAACGGACTTGCGACATTGAACCCTACTATGCTCTGGCTTGGCACACAACCTTTAGAAGTGAAACTAGAATCACCCTGTGGCTGGTGCATTGGAATAGCTCCGGAAGCCTTTGGCATCCCATTTATGAAAGTGCTATCCACTGTAGGACATTTCGACAGGTGTTTGCGAATCTGCGAGAAAAGCAAGGCTTCATCAGACACCTTTTCTATCCTTTCATCAAAACTATCTACTATGGCATCAGGAACATCGTTAAGCATCCATGCGAATCGAAGCAATTTCTCTAGGCTATCCACAGAAATATTTTAAACCTGTACCCAACTTGACGCTCTCAATTTCTTCAAAAAATCTCTCGCAGCATCGAAGCATATGACGCTAAATCTGACCAAAGAATCCTGACCCTTGCGAATCTTAAAGAGCGACCTAAGGTCTCGAAGTGCATCTCTGGCTTCAGCCACCCCATAAGCTGACCTCAGAAACTTCTTGACATCGTCCCACATCTTACAATTTCTAAATTGATGACTCTGACAACGTTGTCCGATATCCCCCAGTCTAAACTGAGGAACCCTTTTGCTTCATTCAGATCCTCTACCCTATCCGTAATTTTCTTGGCGACCAGGTAATTCGACACACCCTCGATAACAATTTCGAGGGGTACCGGAAGAATCCAGTCAATTAACTGGAAATGGCTGAACCCCGGAGGCAACTGATGTATACTTGTGAAAGAGAGTTACTTTATCCTATAAGGTTGTCCAAAAATACGATGACAGAACAGTGAGACTGATTTATTGACAAAAAAAAATATACACAACTTCCTTAAAAGGACCGCGGCCTTATCTGGATGAAGACCCTGTGCATAAAGGGCATATGTGTGACCTGGGTCAACCAATTATACAAATACAAATATACAACCTTGAGAAACAAAATCTAAGGCATGGTATATGACCTGCCAGACAAATGTTACAATAAATAATAATAGGTTATTAATGCCGACTGGCCTTATTTTTACATAATTCAACAGCAGAACACTTCCAATGACCGCGACCCGACGACCTGAGGTGAAGGCTGGAAGGTCCCTTATAGGAAACGGAGCGGAGGAGAACGAGTTTCAGGGGAGACCTTACAGTACTCCCGCCAAGACGTTTGTGACGTCTGATTAATTCCTGTAACGTGAGGGAGGGCGGAGGGTTCCCCTGGATTTTGAAGGGAAAACTAAGGGAGGGGCACTGTCCTCGGTGTCCTCCTGCAGGATACCAGCCCCTTGGTGGCTCTTGGGGGAAACGACTGCTATGGGAGGACGTCCCCGTTCCTTCCTCGTGCCCTGTTGACGTGCAATAAGGGGGGCCTGGGTGGCCTGTTGATCCTCGACACCTTCTGGATCATCTTCGTCCGGCAGAAAGGCTGGTTTCAACCGGTCTATGGAGACCCAATCTTCCCTCCCATGGATGTGAAGCTGGTAGGCCTTCCTGTTACGCTGAAGTACTTTGAAGGGGCCCCTGTACGGATTTGTTAGGGGGGGCCGTACTGCATCGTTCCTGATGAAGACCTGCCTGGAAGATGATAAGGCTGGGGGAATGTAGACTGGGGTCCTTGCTTGGAAGGATCGCCCACAAGGTACAAACTTGCCGGCTATCTCCCATAGCCTCTGCATGGTGATGTCCTTTCTTCCTTCGACCAGTTCTCCCGGCACGGTCAGCGTTTCCCCATAGACTTTCTCGGCAGGGGACGGCTCGCCGTTGGCCTGTGGGGCGGTCCTGAGGCCGAGGAGGACCCAAGGTAGCTGGTCCTTCCAATTTTCTCCTGAACACCTTGCTGTAAAGGAGGCCTTTAGTGAATGGTGAAACCTTTCCACCATCCTGTTTGCCACGGGGTTGTAAGATGTTATGGTATGGTGTTTGGTGCCCAGGAGCTGGGTCAGGGCGGCCCATAACTCCGACAGGAATGCCGAGCCCCTATCTGTGGATATGTCGTCCGGGACTCCGAACCGGCTGATCCAGCTGGTGAGGAGAACTTCTGCGCATGCTGTAGAAGTTGCTTCGGTCATCGGCGTTGCCTCTGGCCACCTGGTGGAGCGGTCGACGACTGTCAGGATGCATCTGGCTCCTCCTGAAGGAGGTAGGGGGCCAACGATGTCGACGTGGATGTGTCCAAAGCGTCTCCTCAGCTGCGGGAACTCTCCTACCCCTGATTCTATGTGCCTGCCGATCTTGCTTCTCTGGCAGTGGAGGCATTGCTTGGCCCAGGTCCTGGCGTCCTTTTGGATCCCATGCCACATGAATTTTTCCGTCAGGAGGCGCGAGGTGGTACGGCCTGAGTGGTGGGAGAGGCCGTGGATCACGTTGAAGACCTTCTTACGTCGGGAGGCCGGGATTAGGGGACGGGGATGGCCCGTGCTGGTGTCACAGAGGAGGGTGAGACCTGAATTTCCGAAGGGCACGTCCCTCCACACCAGGGACGTGTAGGCGGTACAGTAGGTGGGTGTCTCTGGGTCGACAGCCTGTTCACGGGCGAGGTCCTCATAATCGATCCTGAGCTGGATGGAGTTGACCTCAATCCTGGAGAGGGCGTATGCTACAGGATTGCTCTTGCCGGGGATGTAACGGACGGAACAGGAGAACTCCGCTAATGCTGCCAGATGCCTCTGCTGCCTTGCCGACCAAGCATCACCTGCCTTCGTGAAGGCGTGGACCAGGGGTTGGTGGTCTGTCCACAGGATGAAGGACGTCCCCTCCAGGAGGAACTTGAAGTGTCTCACTACCATGTAAGCGGCGAGAAGCTCCCTGTCGAACGTGCTGTATCATGCCTCGGTGGGACTAAGTTTCTTGCTGAAGAAGGCCAAGGGGTGGGGTGTGCCATGGATTACCTGTTCCAGGACGGTACAGCAGGCGACATTGCTAGCATCTGTTGTCAGCTGCAGAGGGGCACTGGGGTCATGGTGTGCCAACGTCGCTGCCTTGGCGAGGGATGCCTTCGCTTCGTGGAAGGCCCGGTCCTGTTCTGGTCCCCACACCAAGGATTTGGGGCATCCCTTCAGGGCCTCCATCAGGGGGGCCATGGTGTGGGCAACACCCGGGATGAATCTCCTGTAATAGTTCACCATCCCGAGGAACTCCTGAAGGGACTTGATTGATGTGGGCGTGGGGAACTTCTCAATGGCCCTGACCTTAGAAGACGGGGTGGACGCCCTTGGTGGAGATTTCGTGGCCCAGGAATTCGATTTTCTCCACCCCGAAAGTACACTTGTCGAACCACACGACGAGCCCGTTGTCATTCAGCCGTTTGAGGACGGCCCGTAGGTGCTGAAGGTGTTCCTCCTGTGACCTGGAGAATATGAGTATGTCGTCTACATAGCAGACGCAGAAGTCCAGGTCACCGAGGATGCTGTCCATCAGACGCTGGAAGGTCGCCCCTGCGTTCCTCAACCCGAAGGTGGAGAATGCAAAGATGAAGGACCCGAATGGTGTAACGATGGCGGTTTTCGGGATGTCTTCCGGTGCTACAGGAACCTGGAAATAGGACTTCAGGAGGTCCACTTTGGAGAATATTTTAGCCCCGTGGAATGAAGACGTCAGGTCCTGCATGTTCGGCAGGGGGTAGTGGTCTGGCTCTGTCACTATGTTCAGACGGCGATAGTCCCCACAGGATCTCCAGGTGCCGTCAGCCTTCTTCACCATGTGGAGGGGGGAGGCCCAGGGGCTGGAGGCCTTCCTGCAGATCCCCGTCCTTTCCATCTCTGCGAAGGCCTTCTTCACCTCCTGAAGGCGCTGCTGGGGAAGCTGTCGGAACTTGGCGTAGACAGGGGGGCCCTTCGTCGATATGTGATGGTAGATACCATGCTTTGCAGGGGTTCCAGGCGTCAGGCAGAGTTCTGGCTTGAACACTCCAGGGAACTCCTTCAGGAGGGCGCCGTACTGGTGGAATCCTACAGAGCAGAGGGTGGTCTCACAGGGGCCAGTGGATAGGGGCAGGGCCTGACAGGTTCCCATATCGATGAGGCGCTTCCGACCCACGTCCACTGCTAGGTTGTAGTGGGCGAGGAAGTCCGCCCCTAGAAGCGGGGTTCTCATGTCGGCGATGATGAACTCCCAGTTGAAGTTCCTCCCGAGGATGGAGACCGAAAGAGGCCTGGTTCTGTACGAGGGGATGGGGGACCCGTTCGCTGCCGTCAGGTAGGTCGTCGCATCCGGCGGGCGCCGGAAGTCTTCTCCTGAGGGTGGAAATACTGAGCGGATGGCCCCGGTGTCCACCAACATCATCTTGCCGGAGGTTGCCTCCCTGACGTAGAAACCTACTGACGAGGGTTTCCGTGGCCCCTGAAGTACTGCTGCTGCGTAGGTGCGGGCGGCCTGTCGGGCAGGCCGCCTCCCGGCCCGTTTTTTGGATGTGTGAATGAGCAGGGGGGCCGGCATAATTTGGTGTATTTGCCGAACTTCTTGTGGAAGTGACAAACGCCAGGTATCTCTTCTTTGCGGTGCCGGGGTGGCTTTTTCTTGACGACAGTGTAGATGGGATCTTCGGGGACTTTCTGAAGGAGGATGGCGTTGGTGGAGGACACCGCAGCTGTAGTCTTCCTGGTCGCACGTACAACCTCCGTCAGGCGGTGCGCGGTCTCGACGAGGATGTCCCGGGGCAGGCTGAAGGGGTCCGGGATCTGGGATCGGACCTCTGGATGTAGCTGATGCAGGAAGATCTCTGTTGACAGGTCAACCTGTCTCCACAGGCTGTAGAAGTCCGTATCAAGGAGGTAGAGGAGGTCGTCGATGGCGTTCATTATGTCCCTGGGGTCCCCGTCTGTCCTGGGGTTAAGGGCGAGGTCCATCAGGCAGGATGCCCTCTTGGAGGCCGACGCTGTGCAGGTCTCGAGGAGCTTATCTTTAAGCCGGAAGAACGTTACAGGGTCCCCCTGGGAGCGGAGCCACGTCGCGACCTTCTTGTAGATTTCCTCTGGCAGGGCATTGATGGCAATATTGGCCTGGAGGACAGCATCCGTCAGGCCGGCAACTCGAAAGTTCCCTTCTACCCTGTAGAACCATCCCTCAGGGTCGTCCCGGGTGTAAGGGGGCAGTCGGACGGTCGGGGCAACCTTCAGCTGCTCTGGTGCACGCGCCGCAGGAACGGGCAAGAGTCAGGAGACGGACAGGTTGCGGGGGGTAGGTGTCAGCCGTGGCGTAGAGGTATGGAGGAGCGAGTGAGGCAGGATGTCTCCTGATGTGTTGGCTACCGAGGAACCGAGTGTAACAGATCTGTCTGCCATGTTTTTTGTTCAACCTTATCGATATCTCGAGCACCAAAGCGTACAAGGAGTACGCCGTAATTAGTCCGCTAATGGTGCAGGAGACCTACCGACGAGAGTCGGAATGCCCAAACGCCCAGTGGGCGCCGTATCAAGTCCGTTAGGGGCATGAACTTTTCATCCGAGCCAAAACTAAGCGCTGTAGTTAGTTCGTTAATGGCTCAGAGAAATACTCCTTGGGTCACCAATATAAGGTTGTCCAAAAATACGATGACAGAACAGTGAGACTGATTTATTGACAAAAAAAAAATATACACAACTTCCTTAAAAGGACCGCGGCCTTATCTGGATGAAGGCCCGGTGCATAAAGGGCATATGTGTGACCTGGGTCAACCAATTATACAAATACAAATATACAACCTTGAGAAACAAAATCTAAGGCATGGTATATGACCTACCAGACAAATGTTACAATAAATAATAATACGTTATTAATGCCGACTGGCCTCATTTTTACATAATTCAACAGCAGAACACTTCCGATGACCGCGACCCGACGACCTCGGGTCGCGGAGCCCTCCAAGGTGAAGGCTGGAAGGTCCCTTATAGAAAATGGAGCGGAGGAGAACGAGTTTCAGGGAAGACCTTACAATCCCTATCACCGCCACCCTCTTCCATATTGTCGGGATTAATAAAACTCCAAGTCCCAAAAACGCGACCTGATCTCAACTTCATACACTAACAGAAATTCCAAAAGAAAATCTTTGTGAAGACAAATGGGAAATTCTCCAGAGAGAGAGAAAAAGAGAAAGAAAAAAAGAGAAAATCTAAGAAATGTTTACCCAATAGCATATGAAATATTTATTCCCAATAACCCAACAACCATCAAGCAATTATCAGCACAATAACCCAAGTCCCCCCAAAAATAATAAAAATAATAATAATAAAAAAACAAAGTATTCTGTAATCCCCAATTAGTTCCTTATCGCCGATGCGAACTGCTGATCACGAAAAATACGCAAGTCACGCCAACATCCAAGCACCCCTGCCTACCCCCACATACATAGAAACGGGCTCCAGAGAGAATGGGAAGGGATACTCCGCCCATCTAACTACGTCACGAATACATCACTTACCGCAGCAACTCCGGGTCACTTGTAATGTAAAAAAAAAAAACAAACAAACAAACACTAGCTTGTCCTTGAACTGGTTTATTCCTTCTAAGTCCTCACTACGTTGCTAAATAATAAACCAACATACAGAAAACACTCTTGTAAGAACATCCCCCTTATACTTCAAAACCCTCTGTGCTGCAAAAATATCTGGAAACAATTCCCCAATCTGAAAAGGAAACACACTCTGACGCTCTCATGTCCCACAAATACACGCCTCACACTCATGAACCATTAGCTACTGACCATGAATCACACGTCTCTCCTGGCTGAGCAGAAAAAAAACTTAGGTCATCACAAGTGCTACCGCACCAACTTCTCAAAGATTCTTGGTACACAACCTATTACGGCCTAATTTCCCCGTTGCCAGTGCCCTCAGAAGCTGTCAAAGGTCGTAAGGTCAGCTGCCACCACTATTATACAAGGCCAGTTATAAGGTCAATGATTTAATTAACTTATATCTTGAAAGAAGTCACGGTAGCGTTGGCCAGCCTACACACTGTGCAAGTGCATTCTCTCTCTCTCTCTCTCTCTCTCTCTCTCTCTCTCTCTCTCTCTCTCTCTCTCTCTCTCTCTCTCTCTCTTATTATCCAAGTCCCTAACTGAACTAAGAAATTTCAACAAAAGCATGTCTACAAAAATATAATTTATTCAGTAGTATCACATGGCAAATGGCTTGGAATCAAATAGAAATGGAATGGGAATATCTACATCCCAGAATTGGAAACCCCTAAAATAACCAAGTAAAATATAACATAGTGCTAACACTTCCACCAGTTGAATGTCTAAAACAAAAGAGTCAAAATAAGTCAAACATGACTGAAGTCATGCTAAGTCACATTCCCCTCCATTTGTTTGACTTCAGTACATCTGAGGAAACAAAGGGAAAAACAAAACTTTAAAAAACTAACCCCAAAAGTACACATAATTAAACAGGCAAAATCAAAATCAAGGAAAATCCAATAAAAATCAAGGATATAGCAAATAAAAATAAATGGGGAGAAAGATATTCAAAGCATGGTAACAGTGCATGTTAAACAAAGTTATTAAAACCCATTCAGGTTTTTGAAAAACAAAGTCTCAGCTCATCTCACAGGCAGTACACAAAGTCTTCCAGGAAAGCAGATCTTATCACAAGGGAATCGAGTCCCGAATGTCTTGCCTGTACTCAAAATGGAAAATTCACACTTCCTATGACACGTCCATGAACTCACAAACAGATGAACACTGTACTGGAACTTGACGACTTCCTGTGACATGGCCAGAACATAGGCCTAACTCAAGGTACGATGCCCTTTGTCTCCATGGGAGGCCAGACTGAAGACAAGCCTTCATCAGCACTGACTTGCTGAATACATAGGCACTGTTTCCATTTACCTTTGTCCAGAATATCTAAAAAGAAATGCTTACCTAAAAAGAAAAAATTAAATATATAACATTATTACTACAAGTGTTTTTCATATATATATACATATATACATATTTATATGTTATATATATGAAAAACACTTGTAATAATAATGTTATGTATTTCATTTTTTCTTTTAAGCTAATCATTCTTTAGCTAAGCATTTTTTCAATATTATATTGTTAATAATACTGAATATTTAGTAACTTTCCTGCATAAAACTCTAAAACCTTGGCTAGTAATACATACATACATACATACATACACAAATACACACATGCAAACATCCATACACACACAAACACACACCTTTATATATATATATATATATATATATATATATATATATATATATATAAATTTATATATATACATATATAAACACACACACACATATATATACAGTATATATATGTATATATATATGAAAAACACTTTTAATAAAAATGTTATATACTTCGCTTTTTCTTTTAAGCTAAGCATTCTTTAACTAAGCATTTTTTCAGTATTATATTGTTAATAATATTGAATATTTAGTAACTTTCCTGCATAAAACTCTAAAACCTTGGCTAGTAATACACACATACATGCACAAATACACACACGCACACATCCATACATACACAAACACACACGCACACCTTTATATGTATATATATATTATGTATATATATATATATATATATATATATATATATATATATATATATATATATATATATATATATATATATATATATATATACTTACATAAAAGTGTGTGTGTTCGTGTAAGTGTGGGTGTGTGTATTTGTGTATGTATATGTGTGTACTACTGGCCAAGGTTTCAGAATTTCATGCAGGAGAGTTACTAAATATTCAATACTATTAACAATAATAATAATATGAACTTAGTCGATTGAATAATTATCGCCATATCGAACACACAATAAAACAGACATTCATGTGGAGTTTGTTTGTTTTAGGGAATCGACAGCATATCACAAACGACAGTATCTTTCCACAACCTGAAAGATGAGTCTCATCTCTACATCATCGAGTTTTTCATCTACAGATTACAGGTCTTTGGCGTCGAAAGGATATTCAAGGGACCCGAGGTAGCGCCTCTCCCACCTGATGCCAGTGCTATACCTGTGGAGGTAAGAGGACAGGCACAACCTGAGCATGAATGTTCTAGATTTATACATCGGTATGTATTCTCATACCCTCTCTCTCTCTCTCTCTCTCTCTCTCTCTCTCTCTCTCTCTCTCTCTCTCTCTCTCTCTCTATATATATATATATATATATATATATATATATATATATATATATATATATATATATATATATATACGGAGACAACCACATGAGAGGTGAAAATTAAAGACCAGATACCAAGCGCTTTCGAGTATTGCCTATCTTTGTACCCCGAAGAAGTGCACCCAATACACGAAAGCGCTTGGTACCTGGTCTTTAATTTTCACTTCTCATGTGGTTCTCAATATACATTTGTCACGTGCAGTTTGGTGACTTACTGCTGAATATATATATATATATATATATATATATATATATATATATATATATATATATATATATATATATATATATATATATATATATATAATATATATATATACACATATATATATATAATCAACTGGTAAATTTTCACCAAATACGTACGCAATTGTAATAACAACCATACCATCTTAAATTCTGGGAGTTTTCACACTTTTTGTAGATACGCTTGTTTTTACAAAGCCTTACATCCAAATGCAAAAAAATTAAATAATTCTGATGTCCATAGGGGATTACACTTATTCGTCATAAGCCTGATTTCGTTATAAGTCTGTACATTATAAACGAACTCTACCGTATTATATATATATATATATATATATATATATATATATATATATATATATATATATATATATATACTATATATATATATATATATATATATATATATATATATATATATATATATATATATATATATATATATATATATATATACGTGTGTGTGTGTTTGTTGGATTGTGATCATTATTTGCCATTTCTTTTTTCCTCATTTCTTTGGACTTTGATATGAACATTCTCATGGGGGTTGTTTTAAATGAATAATAATATTAATAATAATGGAAATAACCAACACACCACCACTTGTTTAATAACAAGAAATTTCTAACTCACATCAAGATCATACCCAAGACTCTAAAATGAAAGGGAAGGTCACTACCAACTGACCCACAGAGGCCAGAAAATTGTTGGAACCTAATCTTTCTATATATGAGGCACATCCCTTTGTGTGTTAGAACTTAATAACAAAAATGTTGAAAATAATAAAGATTAAAGCGATCACCAGTGACAAACAATTCATCTTTTTAGTTGAATGCAAGCTTTTCTCTCTATGCCAATAGGTGACCTGATATATGACCTTCCTTCCTCAGGTCCTGATGCGGTTTCTGAAGCCAAAAATGAACGAAAGTAAAAGGGAGAGGGAAGGAAATAGGACAGGAAGTCCACCAGTATAAAATACACTCTTGAAAACACTTTATTTCATTTTAGTCAGCAAACTGCTGTCTGTTCTTTTGTTAAGTGTGTAATATTATTAATGATAAAAGCAACGACCCTGATGATAATGAGAATATTTACATAATAAATCATAAATAAAATAATGTTTAATAATATCATTTTTATCTTTATTGTTGCCATTAACTTCATTAATGCATTTACTGTGTCGTTATTTTAATTATTTATTATTTTCATTGTTATCAATTGTAGTGGTAGCATTGGTTTTAGTAGCAGTGTTAAATTATTTGAGATGGACATATTAAAATACTGAGACAAAATAAAAGAAAGTGGCTCATGAACTTCATTATTCCTATTTTCATCCAGGGAGGCAAAATGCGTTGTTCTGTTTTCAAGAACTTTGAAATTTAATAATCTGCCCAAAGTAAGCTCGCAAGGGCTAAAGCCCTTTCCGATCACGCTTATCATTTAATTTGATTTTATGAAAATTTAGGCTGTCGGGCCAAGCACTGGGCCACTTTCGGTCATTCAGTGCTTAACAGGGAGTTGGAGTGGCTGGACAGCACAGTTGAGAGATCCAGAATATTCAGATGACCTACAAGGATCCTGAGGTGGAATTGAGGGAGAAAACCTCATAGTTGCACTAGGAATTAATAGCTAGAGAGGCTGGACAGCAAGATTGGAGAAAGGAAATGGGAAATTAGGTAAAGGAAAAGGCTACACGGTGAGGGCAGCTAAGGGCTGAAGGGTTACTGCAAACACCTTATATTAGTGCCTACTGTGCCTTACGTGAGGTGCACAGATGGCACTATTCATCTATGGGGCCCTTGAGGAGATGAGAGACGAGAGAGACTGCAACCATTACACACAATGCCATATATTAACACTTTCTATATATCACTGGCCTTCAGATGATGGCTCCGTGTTGTGCTCACATTCAGCATAGCTCTCAATTTATGAATCTTCTTGAAAGGTTCCCGTGCAGGCATAGTTATTACGCTGCTCTTCTGATCACACATGCAATTTGAATTCACGCTAGCCTCTGGTTTCATGTGTTTCATGCACGTGTATCAACACCCTTCATATCGTTCATGTATTCATTTGTATTCTTCATTCAATAAGAAGTCATTTTCTGAAGAACGACTTCGGTTCACCTTGTACTACTCACTAACAGTAGTGCTGTCATAGTCTTACTTCTTCTTTCAGCTGGCGGCGCTGAGAGCTGCCCTTCCTTTGCTATTCTTTCTGCACTCATCAGATGAGGTTCTTAACAGTCACCCTTGCTCCTTATAACGGTCACAGGAGTATTTTGCATGCACACAAATATGTCACTCATTGTCGGGTACACACTAACGCAACACAGGTTGCCAAGCACTGTATTGAATGTTTTATTGTTGTTATATTTACAATAATGAGATTCTAAGCCTTCTTTTTCATTTTGGTTTCCCTGTACATACGTACTGCATGCTTACATAATATCATAATAGAAAGTTTCTTACTAAAAATATTTACATACATAGACAAACCATATATATATATATATATATATATATATATATATATATATATATATATATATATATATATATATATATATATATATATATATATATATATATATATATATACTAAGGTGTACGAGACTGCAAGTAAAAACATTATGGCAATGCGTAATTTTCTGTGAACCATCAAACATTAGAGATTTTATTTAAGAGATGAAACCTATTTGGATTTTACATTTCAGTTTAACATGCATTTGTTAAGATCATAGAATTCAACCAAGCTTTTGGTTTTATCTAAATTATATTCAGCTGAAATGTTCTACTGAAAGGATGGAAGTTTTTCCCATCTCAAGCAAAGGAAAGAAAAACCTAAAAATTCCAACATATTTCGCAAACTGGCTGAAATTAACAGAGTTGCCTTTGTTGTACTCAAGATCTACATACTTTAGACTTTGTTTGTACTCACATCATATTTCATGCTTTTTCGCAGATGTATAGTTTATCTTTTTCTCGAAAAATGTTCTGAGCTTCGATGTGGTAGGCCCCAAGAAGCCTTGAAAAAACTATTTGATTCTTTGTTATGACTAATTTTCCACGGGCCTCATCCACATTCTACTTCCTAAAAGTGATTCAGTTTTCGGCAAAAAGGGGTAGACTGTGTACCCCAGATGAGCTTTGGTGGAACTGTTATCTTTATTAATCCGTCAGCAGGAATTATCTCCTTTCGCAATACGGTGAGAATAAAGCCTTGCCACAATGCTGCGCATCTAAATTAAACATTATTTTAACATCGCCACGAGACCCGCAATCTTATTCACGATATCCGAGAAAATATTGTAAAATATTTCTTTTATAAAAGCTGGAAGGACTGTCAAACCTCATGGGCCTTTGAAGCTAAACTATTCGGTTTGCTGGATGCAGAATAACATTTTTGCAAACAATATTCCCTGGCGATATAGTCCAGGCCCGAATGTCCGGATATTTTGAAATGCAGGGGGAATTTTTACATCTTTTTTCTTTCGCTTTTTTGTTTTGTTTTGTTTTCGTTTTGTTGATGTCGGGTGAATTTTCAGTTGGCATAATGTCGGTTTGTAATGTACCCAATTACTCGTTTTGTTGTTCTGACCTATTGCAACTCAAATCAAACTCCCAGGATGTGTTACAAGTTTCTAAACATTTGCTTTTTGGAAACAGCTTTTCAGTCCCATATCCTTGCCTCACAGGTGGTAATCATAGAAGCTAGAGTATCAACAGCGTCAGTCTTTCATTGCTGATCAGCTGCTCACCCATCCAGTTATTGAACAGACTCATGGATATACATCGTAAGAAAGGAATAATTGAACTGAATACTTTGACAGAACAGATATCTTACTGGGTTGTTACTGACTTATCAAGAATATGAATTGCACCGCCTCACACATACAGCGTGGAAGTCGCAAGCTCGAGAATCAGCGGGTTTGATCAGTCAGATGGTGAAACTCTCTACTTTCTTCTGTATTTTCTGAGTCATATAACCATCTTTCTTTATAAGAATCCCATCAACCGACTTGTTTTCCTTTCAAATATTTATTTATTTATTTGTTTATTTATTTGTTTACTGTTTGCAAGACCGTGAGTCATTTCCGGATGCACAATAGTCCAAATCTCTTTTCCACATAGAGCGTTTATGGGAATGAGTGTAATTACACTGTAAATGTCGTTATTTCATATGAAAACTTACAGCATTATACAGTACTCCAATATCTTCAAATTATCCGTACCAGAGCTCGCCTAAAGCAACCATAAAATAAATTTTAAGAAACATGTGAACAATCATCATTACTAATAATGACTAAATTTTCTTTAAAATTAAAAAATTTCTTTTTTAGCCAAAGATTCGTTGACGCACCATATCTTTAGTATATATATATACATATATATATATATATATATATATATATATATATATATATATATATATATATATATATATATATATATTTGTCATTTTATTAATTTATCACAATGTGTTCGTCGTATTCTTGTTATCATATTGTTTCCTGTTTATATGAGGCTTCATTGCACGTTATTTCCAATTTAGAACTTTACCATATAAATGTTTGTACATTTTGAATACAAATAATAAACATAACCTTACAGTTAAGAGGTTTGTATTGGCTTCACATTAAACAAAATACGAGTAACAGGTGAATAATAATAATAATAATAATAATAATAATAATAATAATAATAATAATAATAATAATAATAATAATAATAATAATAATAATACATGCGATAAACTCGGACATCAATCTAGAGATGATTCCATAAACAGGGTATATTCTAGAGGCAAAGGTCACATCGGAATGAAGTGATAAACGGCAGTAATTCTCGAGGCGTCGCGTCCAAAGGTTGATAACTGATGGATGAGGGGTTAATCAGTCGACACTCGAGAGATGATCCCATAACCGGTTAATATTCTATGGGAAATGCATTATTCAAGGGATATTTCGAACATATACCTTCAACTAGTCGTGATTATGAAACGGGACTTGGTCTTTTATTAATGGAACTTTACATTATTCAGCTTACATTCAGAGTAAGTTTTTATTTTAGATTCGTAGGATGATGGAACGCGCAGTCCAATGCTTTATGTTGCCCAGTTCTAGAAATAAATACGAAAAAAGGGGAAAAAAGGTTACGCTTCTCAGAAAGAAGTGGGAGGTCTTCCTCTTGAAAAATAGAAGGCCATAAAATTCAGGGAAACAGAACAAGGAGAATGTTCAGAATTCTGCTGCTGCTTCATATATAGTGATCTGAAATTTTTACCAGCGACATCCGTCAGTGCTGGAAACAGGGCCCCTCCGCTGGAAATATTACAAGGTTATGAAACCAATAACTATCACTGAAAGAAATACCTTATTGGCTTAAAGTTTGTGGGAGATGCACAATAAATTTTTTGGCGCACTATGGAAATGAATTAAGCCATATTTATTACTACACACACGCAAACACACACACACGAGCAAACACATCCATAATAGCAGAAACTAGGGAAGGACAACCTAAACCTCGTATCTAGCCCAGGCCCGAAGGATGATATAAAAACTATAAAAGAAAGAGGGTGTGGAGGGAGGGAGTAAAGGGTGAGCTTAAGCCCAAATAAAACAGACGGCTACAAAAGCTATTGAGAGCTCCAAAAGATGGCATTCGAGGAAGAGTTTGTCACATGACCCTGTGGGCAGAGTTGGCATGACGGGTGTTACGGAGCTACTCGATAGGGGATCAAGCAATTATTGTGTTTGGTCTAAATGGTAAATTAGTTAAGTAAAGGTAACTGAATACGTGCAAAAAAGGCGTCCCGTCCGTGAATTGAGGTTAAAAAAACTATCATTTCCATTTTTAGAACATTAACACACACACACACACACACACACACACACACACACACACACACATATATATATATATATATATATATATATATATATATATATATATATATATATATATATATATATATATATATATATATATATATATATATAACACACACACACACACACACACACATATATATATATATATATATATATATATATATATATATATTTGTTTCGTCTCATAGATGAATTAGCTCTTGATCTCCAAAGTTGTGGCCGTAACTATGAAGTTTTTTTTCGTGGATTAGGTAGTTATATATGATGCTGGTAATACCACAAGGTACTTAAGAATTTGTATTTTATTGGGAAGATATGATTAAGATACATTTGGCTTAAAATGAACACTGCAAAAAATGTGGTCATTTCGTCGCGAGTAATTTTTTAATGAGGGGGTATGTCTGTCTTAAAACCATTTGATCAGTTACTAATTTTTTCCATAGCAACGATTGTAAACCACATTTAAACCAATATAGGTTTTCAATGTTGATTTTATCGAAGTAATAAACAATTGTATTAATAGTTCTCATAAGTGTGTGTGTGTGTTCTAATAATGGACATGATATATATATATATATATATATATATATATATATATATATATATATATATATATATATATATATATATGTATATGTATAAAAGTGAATGTTTGTATATTTGCTTGGATACTATAGAAATCTGAACTGCTTGACAGACCAAGAGAAAATTTTGCACACTGCCTCTATGTCACCCCAGAAATGTTTATAACTCAAATTCAAATCCCTAACCCTTGACAGACATACAAACACAGACAAAACAATGAAATTTTCGTTTTTACAGTGCTTTACAGGTTAATTCTCAAATTTCACCCGACGCTCCACCTTTTCTTGAAGATGTCAAATGTATGATTAACCTACAACAATAAATCCAAATCCTTTATAACATCAGTTTTTTATCATTATTTACATGAATTTTGATCATAATTTATGAGAGTCATTAATATAATTGTTTATTACCTCGAAAAAATCAACATTGAAAACCTATATCAGTTTAAGTGTGGTTTACAATCCTCGCCACGGAAAAAAGTAGTAACTGACCAAATGCTTCTGTGACAAACATTAAAAAATCACTCACGATGAAATTACCACATTTTTTCGGTGTTTATTTTAAGCCAAACATATCTTAATCATACTTTGCCAATAAAATACAAATTATTATGTACCTTTTGGTATTACCATCATCATATCTAACTACTTAATCCATGAAAAAATCTTCGTAGTTATAGCCACAACTCTGGAGATCAATAGCTAATTCATCGACGAGACGAAACAAACCCGCCACCATCTGCGCATGTGTATTAGTAGACTAAATGCTTCTTTGACAAAAACACCCCTTCATAAAAAATTACTCACGACGAGATTACCACATTTTTTCAGTGTTCATCTTAAACCAAACATATCTTAATTGTACCTTGCCAATAAAATGCTAAGTACCTTGAGGTATTACCATCATCATATCCAAAAAATCACCATGTTTCGACAATTTCTATATTAGACCATTCAGACTTCGGCCTACACTTTCTCCTCAGAAACGTCAAAGGAAACTGAAGTGCATTCATTAGCACAGACAGGAAACTGAAAACAGTTGCAGCTCTTTTTAGTGTCTAAAATTACCATCGTGATAATAATTTAATATTTATATAGCCAACGGACATTGTATCTTAATAACTTGCGGATATTCTGAAGCTGTTTGCCAAGATGACAACCTACCATCTAATTTAGGTTTTATGTGGTAACGACTGAATACCAGTCTTGAAAACGAGGTGATAATTAGGCAACTGAACGGTCCCGGGTTAACTAAAGCTGTGCCTATGCCTGAACCACACTTCTTCCCCGTAGACCTGCTGACATGTTTTTCAGCAGTTGTGGTTTTCTTTCTGTTATTGTTGCGGAATCACTCTGTAAATTCTGGTCTGACTGAGAGAGAGAGAGAGGAAGGCTAAAGTCAGTACAGGTTTTCGCTGATGGTAAGGCAGTTACTGTGCGATTTTCGCATTTAAATATGACTTGATACGGTCACTGACGTGGCATTCTTTTGTTCACAGAGGGTATATATAATTTGTCAAAGGGTCCCCTCTATAGTCTCTACAGAGATTCATCCGTTATTCATTTCCGTGAGTGAATTTCTTCACACACTAACCTTTTGGTTTACGTGAATTTCTGTTCGTTGTGGAAGTCTGTAGGACACTGTCACCTTTTCCCTGAGCAGAAAGTCTTCTTTAATGAATTCAAGACAGAATTATTAATCACAGGAAAGAACAGTATTTTCAAAGACAGCACACATTCTTTACATAACAAAGTAATTCAAGGGTGTGGGAAAATTTTTCTGAGTTCTTCAGAGTTTTCCCGGGAAGTGCCGGGTTGGTCAGCTATCTATCTATCTATCTATCTATCTATCTATCTATATACATATATATTATAAAATCCACGTCAGAAGGTGAGTGAAAGCCGGGAAATTGAATAAGTACTTTTGCAGTTTATTCTACATTTTCAAGCCCACTTGAAAATCTAGAATAATATACGAAAGTACTCGTTCAAAGTCCCAGTATTCACTCACCTTCTAACGTGTATTTTATAAAGTTCTCAAGCATGCGTCTCTTTGTGCTGCATTGGATATATATATATATATATATATATATATATATATATATATATATATATATATATATATATATATATATATATAATCAGTAAGCTACAAATGTCCTTTAATATCCAATTCACTCTACCTCGAAATATATTTTCATATACTGTATGTCACCGAAGGGGAATTTTTTTTTAGTTGATAATAAGTTCGTTGTCCCGTGGGCTCGAACCAGCAAAGGACAAGAACTCAGGACTACAGTGGACGCACTTAACCCACGCAGCCAGCAAGTGAAGTATAAATGGATATCATTTCACATATACAAATCCCCCATCGAACTCAGGTGTTTGTATTTAGATACGATATCCACCCACCTCTGCCATGCTAACCGTGTAGGCGTTTGTCGCACGCAGCCATATTATGACTTTTTATTACATCACCGTGATTCATATACAATCAGTAAGCTACAAACGTCCTTTAATATCCAATTCACTCTACCTCGGAAATAATATATTTTCATATATGTTACCAAAGGGGAATTATTATTTTAGTCGATAATAAGTTCGTCGTCCCGTGGGCTCGAACCAGCAAAGGACAAGAACTCAGGAATACAGTGAATGCAATTAACCCACGTGACCAGCAAGTGAGGTATAAGTGGATATCGTCTCACATATACAAATCCCCCGTCGAACTCAGGTGTTTGTATTTAGAGACGATATCCACCCACCTCTGCCATGCTAACTGTGTAGTGCGTTTGTCGCATGCAGCCATATTATGACTTTTTATCACATCACCGTGATTCATATACAATCAGTAAGCTACAAACGTCCTTTAATATCCAATTCGCTCTACCTCGGAAATAATATATTTTCATATATGTTACCGAAGGGGAATGTTTTTTTTAGTTGATAATAAGTTCGTCGTCCCGTGGGCTCAAACCAGCGAAGGACAATAACTCAGGAATACAGTGGACGCAATTAACCCACGCGACCAGCAAGTGAGGTATAAGTGGATATTATGTTACATATACAAATCCCCCGTCGAAATCAGGTGTTTGTATTTAGAGACGATATCCACCCACCTCTGCCATGCTAACCGTGTAGTGCGGTTGTCGCACGCAGCCATATTATGACTTTTTATTACATCACCGTGATTCATATACAATCAGTAAGCTACAAACGTCGTTTAATATCCAATTTGCTCTACCTCGGAAATAATATATTTTCATATATGTTACCGAAGGGGAATTTTTTTTTAGTTGATAATAAGTTCGTCGTCCCGTGGGCTCGAACCAGCGAAGGACAAGAACTCAGGACTACAGTGGACGCAATTAACCCACGCGGCCAGCAAGTGAGGTATAGATGGATATTGTCTCACATATACAAATCCCCTGTCGAACTCAGGTGTTTGTATTTAGAGACGATATCCACCCACTTCTGCCATGCTAACCGTGTAGTGCGTTTGTCGCACGCAGCCATATTATGACTTTTTATCACATCACCGTGATTCATATACAATCAGTAAGCTGCAAACGTCCTTTAATATCCAATTCGCTATACCTCGGAAATAATATGTTTTCATATATGTTACCGAAGGGGAATTTATTATCAACTAGAAAAAAATTCCCTTTCGGTAACATATATGAAAATATATTATTTCCGAGGTAGAGCGAATCGGATATTAAAGGACGTTTGTAGCTTACTGATTGTATATGAATCACGGTGATGTGATAAAAAGTCATAATATGGCTGCGTGCACAAATGCACTACATGGTTAGCATGGTAGAGGTGGTGGATATCGTCCTAAATACAAACACCTGAGTTCGACAGGATTTGTATATGTGAGACGATATCCACTTATACCTCACTTGCTGGCCGCGTGGGTTAATTGCGTCCACTGTAGTCCTGAGTTCTTGTCCTTCACTGGTTCTAGCCCACAGTACTAAGATACTCCCTACATTTTAAGTTTTGTGTCATAAGATGTCCTTTTATATGTTGTCTGAACTAGAATTCACCTTTGCCTACCTTTACTTTTCCATTTACACTGACACTGGCATAGCCTTGGATATGGGTTAACACAAGTGTACAATGTATGATCAGACAAGGGTTGTCTGATTAAATCAACCATGATCCATATATCAGACTTCGGATGGATTTGTATTTTATGAATTAAAATAGATAAGTCATAATGCCTGAAGAAACTGTTTTGAAGTACAATGAATTTCTAATATTAACTTTGTTGCTTATGTTTTATTTTGACTCTTATTGATTTGCAGTAGGGTGTCTGCTAGAAGCAGAAAGATCATTCCCATCTAGCAGACGCCCTACTACATACAACGATAAGAAAAAACAACAACAACACATTTTAAACCCCCCCTCCTTCCACTCCTCCTATCCCCGTAATCCGTATACCTGCATTTCTATTTCCGTTATGTTTGTTGCCACCAGAACATGTAGTTTTTGTTCTCATCATTATTTTTAACATAGTAAATTATGTTTACATTATAGATTTTATTGTATTGTACTTTTATAACTGTAATTAAATTAAAATTGCTTATTCTGTACTTATTATTACTGTAATGATTTATTGTATTATTATTTTTTTGGACGTTACATATACGTCCGCACTGTAACAAAACAAAAGGACGCTATGTCCAGATTTTACACTTTGAAGAGGTCATGACAAGTGTCGGAACAGCTGTGGTGTTGTGTTTTTAGTAAATGGAACAAAGAGTTAATCTTCGTTTTTTTGTCCATCAACTGAATTTGGAAGAACGGAGAAGATTCAGAAAATATTGTCAAACTAATAAGATGATCAACCATCAAAAAGCCATAGAATTCAATGAAATTTGCATATATATACTGTATATATATATATATATATATATATATATATATATATATATATATATATATATATATATATGCATGTATGCTTACATTACACAAGCACATATGTATACATAAGTCCTGACATGACAGGTGTAATTCTTTATTTATTATCAGACTGAATAAAAGCTGTAGTGATAAACATATACACACATGCACACATTCAGACATATATACATACATGCATACACACCCATATGTATATATATTATTATATATATATATATATATATATATATATATATATATATATATATATATATATATATATATATATATATATATATATATATATATAGAGAGAGAGAGAGAGAGAGAGAGAGAGAGAGAGAGAGAGAGAGAGAGAGAGAGAGAGAGAGATTACTTTTTCAACGCTGAACTGTTTCTTCTTACTGGGAGTGGCACCAGAGAAAAACAAGACAACATTTACAGCCATATTCATACTTTAGCTGCTGAATCGTTGATTAACCATCTGTGCAAAAAACTTCATAGTGTTAGTTATTTTATCCACCTACACAGGTTGCTCATCAGCAGTGCATCAAACTGCCCAGCACATTCTGTGCCATTCACCTGTGTCTTGTGTGCAATTTCGCTCTCCTTTTCCTATACCTCTTTCACTACACCGCTCCAGCACTTTCTAAACATTGCTCATCTCCTCCCTCCTAACTATTCTGGATTTGACCCTCTTTCTCGCAATCCGTCGTCTTTCTCTGTTTCCACACGACTAACCCTTCTCAAGATATTCTGAGCTATCCCCTCACCTGCGCTAACTTTCCCATCACTTCATTTACTCATCTCCACATTTATCACCTCTTCAGTATTTCTTACTTTATGTATACCGCAAAATCAGTTCATCTAAGCAGCTTTAAACTCTTTTCCTTTTTAGTTCACATTCAACATATACACTTCAGTTCCATGAGGAGGGTTGCTTTATAATCCTGTAGGGTCCCATATGAACCTACACGATCATCCATCTTACCTGGCGGCCCAAACTCATAACCTGCGGGCATCCACTCCTCACAGTGACATCTCCTGAAATGCACGCCAGGCATGCGTGTATAAGAAACACAGCCGACAGCATACACTTTTTTATGTATACTATCGTCCATAATCACTTCACATCAAATGTATCATTCCTACTGGAAGTAATACAATGTCAACTTCCCAGCTATATTTATAAGAACTTTGTCTGTAACTTGTATATAGAATTAGGTACTATTTTCCATTCTCAAACAAATATAGTTGAATGTATATTAATCTCTATTTTGTTCCCCTCATGTCAGGCATTACATTTCTGGTCACAAGAGCTCTTGACCTGCCTGTTTGTTGTCATGAATAAATTAATAAGTTTGTAGATACAGTGTCTTACTCACGCCTTTGCTACATTGGTGACCACTGAGATGACCAGTCCAGCCAGCCCCAATCATGCCAGCCTCTCCAGCGACAACGTCGCTGCCGCCTCCATATGTCTACCCCATATACTCCCCACAACCCAGAAGCTTGGTTCTTCAGGACAGAGTCAATCTTGCGATCAAAGAAAATTACCTCCTCAGTACACAAAACAGACGGCGTCCTTGAACTCCTGCCAGATGATGTTTTTGAGCAAGTTGCAGGATGGTTCACAGAACTTCAAACCTTTGTTACCTATGAATCACTGAAGGATTAACTGAAGTTATCCTTCAGCATGCCACCCGCCCTAAGAGCAAAGAAATTCCTGGACAACATGGGGGCAGCCATAGGAGACGAAAGCCCATCACATGTCTACAAGCAATTGCGGTGGCTGATAACGCTACCAGCTGCAGACGGCTAACTCAAGTTAACCCTGGACCTTGTCAGAGAAGACCTCCTCACAAAACTGCCCTGCCAAGCAGTGGCGGCTATGCCCAACACCTCCACCATGCCCATAGAAGAATTCCTAAAATTGGTCGACGCAGTACACATGACCCACAAGACAGCAGAGCCCACCCAGCCACCCATAGCAGCAGCAGAATGATGGTCCCAGCAGTTAACCGACACAGAACCTGACAGTGACCCAGAGGGACTGGCCGCCCCCTCCACAAAGGGAACTTCCCCAAACAGTTCATCAAGGGGAAGACCAGAGAAGAAAGATGAACCATCAGAGGGACTGTGCTTCTTCCATTGGAGATTAAGAAAAAATGCCTGCAAACGTGACAAAGACTGCCTGTTTTCAAAAAACACGCAAGAGGGTCACATCCATGACCCAAATAACTAAACGTCAGCGGTGAGCAGACCGGCTGCCTTGTAAGAGAAGCTGCACCTGTTTACCATTGTCTTTTATCCAGGTACTAACGCAAAGGTTCAACATGCTTCTTCATAAAGAGCGGGAGGTCGAACACAGAATTCGTTGTTGACACCAGGGCATGCAAATCATTCATGCCAGTCAGCCCACACAAACGACTCAACCCCACCCCACCCACCAACATCCATGTATCCACCACTAGCAGAGCACCACTCAAGATATACGGGAGGCAAACAATGAAACTGTCATTCAGTGGGAAAGACTACAGCTGGATGTTCATCACGGCAGACGTAATGTTAGCACTTTTAGGAGCAGACTTCCTAAAAGCACACAACCAGCTGGTGGATGTAGCATCAAAACAGCTGATCCCGAAAACTGCCCCTGCATCATCACCACAGCAGCTGGTACGACAAACCGTACCCATCGCATCTGCCACCCCACTGCCAGAAATGAAGCCTCCTACAGGAGTTCCCAGAGGTCTTCAAAGATGACCTGCAGCAAGACTTAACCAAACCAGCGAAGCACAACCTCCAGTACCACAGAAACAGAAGGTCCCCCAGTCCACGCCCACTTCAGACATAGCTTCAGAAAGACTTGCTCATGCCAAACAAATATTCAGGGAAATAGAACAGGCAGGAATATGCCAAAAAGACGCCAGCCCATGGGCATCCCCCCTCCACATGGTACCAAAACCCGACGGAACATGGCTAAATGTTAAAACGAAGCCCGACAGATACCCGTTGCCGAACATAGCAGACATCACCAACCAAATGAATGGCACCCGAGTCTTCACCAAAATAGGTCTGCTTACATCCAAATTCCAGTAGCAAAGATAGACAGAGAATGCAGCGATTATCACCCTCTTCTGCACCTACAGGTTCATTTACAGCTGTTTTGGCCTTTAGAACGCAGAGCAACCTTCCAAAGACTAATGGATGAGCTTCTGGGCATTCTTCCCTTCTGTGTTGTCTGCGTTGACAACATCCTGGTATTTAGCCCCAACCTCAAGCAACACCTAAAAGATGTCAAAAGGGTGCCACAAATACTCAAAGAAAACAGACTTGTAGTAAAAGAAGACAAATGTGAGTGGGCAAAAACCACAGTGGAATTTCTGGGACATCAAATAAGCCTAGATGGCATCAAACCCCTCCCAGTAAAAGTGAAAGCAATCACCAATTTTCCGACACCAACAATCAAAGAAGTCTAGAATTTTCAGGACTAAATTAACTACTACCATCGATTTATACCCAATATTGCTAAAGTCATGAGTCCAATTTATATCTGTTCAAAAGTGAAACCCCAAAAATTATGTTGGTCAAACATTCAAGATAACACATTTTTATTAGCAAAGCAGGCAATAACCTCTGCAGCCACACTAAGCTTTCCTCTACCCCATACGTCCCTCACTTTGACTACTGACTCAAGTAGCATGGCGATGGGCGCAGTACTGGAGCAGGACACAGGTGATGATCATCGACTGTTGGCATTTTTCAGCAAAAAGTTAACAGCAGCTGAACAAAAGTACTCCACGTTTGATAGAGAACTCCTGGCAGTTCTTCATACAAAAGGACCACCAACCCGTGGTACATACCTTCACAAAAACCACAGACACATGGTCAGCATGGCAGCAGCATCACCTGTCTGTAACAGCAGAACACTCCTGCATCATCTAGTACCTGAAGGGTTCTTTAAACACCATAGCTGATGCACTATCGAGAAACTGTGCTAACACCATCCAGATTGGGATAGCCTATCCCAAAATAGCAGAGGTGCAAAAAGATGACATGGACCTACAACGACTGCAGTGGGACAACCTCGCCCTCACATGGAGTGACCTATCTATCAGCAATGGAGAAATGACCATCACCTGTGAAACAAGTATAGGACGCCCTCACCCCTACCTGTCAGCAAGTTTCAGAAGAAAGGCTTTCAACCTCACCTACAACCTGTCCCATTCATTGGGCCACACAACTGCCCGAATTGTAGCGGAACGGTACATCTTGTGGGGAATGAAAGCCCAAATAAAAAAAGAATGCCTTCCATGTCAGATGTCAAAAGTAACGAGGCACGTATAAAGTGGAATAGGAGAGTTCCACGCAACACACCACTGTCTCACCCACATCCACATCGACATAGTGGGCCCTCATCATCAACAGAAATATCAGGTGGCCAGAAACAATACCAATAAGGCAACAGATGGTGGAGAGCTGTGTGAAAACTTTCAAAGGATGGGTTAGCAGACATGGAATCCCACAAGTCATGACAAGTGAAAGAGGGGCAACTTCACATCCAGTTTATGGCAAGCCCTTGCAGGCAGTTTGGGGACAAAGATAGCACACACAACGGCCTACAACCCAGGAGCCAACGGCATCATCTAAAGGCTACATCGATCGTTGAAAGCATCACTCACCACCAGATGTCAAGGCAGGAGCTAGAGAAAAGAGTTACCTTGGGTCCTACCGGGCCTGAGAACATCACCACACGCAGCATTCGACGCATCTCCAGCAGAAGCCCTGTATGGATGAGAATTAACATTGCCAGCAGACGTCTTTCAACAGCCAACAAGCCCAACATCCCACCTGACATCTGTAAAGCATTAGAACGGATAAAAAAAAGACAAGACGACCTACAACATGGCCAAAAAAAGTGTACATCCCCAATGAGCTCCAGAATGTGAGATACGCATTCATATGAGTGGGTGCACACAGAGCCACCCTTTCCCCGGCATACTCAGGACCATACCGGGTCATCCAAAGAAGAGGCAAAGCCTACCAAATAACAGTTGATGGCAACTGTCTGGGTTTCCATTGATCGACTTAAACCAGCATACCTCCCAGACACTGACCTACAACCGTAGGCCTCTCTAAAGAGGGGGGAGTCCTGTAGGATCCCACATGGACCTACACAATCGTCCATCTTACCTGGCTGCCCAAACTCATACCCTGCAGGCATCCACTCCTCACAGTGAACATCTCCTGACATGCACAGCCGACAGCCTACAGTTTTTAATGTATACTATCGTCCATAATCATGTCACATCAAATGTATCATTCCTACTGGAAGTAATGCATTATCAGCTTTCCAGCTATATTTATCAGAACTCTGTCCATAACTTGTATGTAAAATTATGTATTATTTTCCATTCTCAAACAACCACGGTTGAGTGTATGTTAATCTCTATTTTGCTCGCCTCATGTCAGGTACAACGCTTCCACTCGCAAGAGCTCTTGATCTGTCTGTTTGTTGTCTTGAATAAATTAGTAGGTTTGTAGATGCAGCCTCTTACTCATGGCTCTGCTACAACCCCTTCATACATTCCACATTCGCCTCCATGAGAACGTGAAGTCTCTTCCCTATGTTTTATAGACACCTGAACACTTTTCTTTCTTCGCGTATTTTTCTCTCACTTTTCTTACATCCTTACATGATCCATTAAGCTGGCTTCCAAATACCTATACGAGTCAATTGCTTTCATTCTTACACATGCTATTCATCCCTCCATACATGCATACATACATACATACATACATACATACATACCTGGAGCGACCTCAGTGAAGTTAGGTAAGTCTTTGTTGAGTGATAATGAAAGAACTTCCTTTCTCATGTGATGATTTCTGGGTGAGGCCAAGAAATTTTTGGTTGACCTTTACGTGTATACAATTCCGTGTGTTTTTCCAATAATAAACAGCAGTATGTCACATATATTTCAAAAGAAGCATCGAAGCATTCTATCACTGCAATAGCTTCATCGCAAGATTATGCAGAGGAGGGCGGGAAACTATTACTGCATCATAAGATTGAATTGAGCACATAATTCTAGAAGACTCTTACCTCTATGAGCATTGTTAGGCTTCATGTTTATTGGTCCCTCGAGATATTTGTTTTTTCATTCAGATAATTACTTTCAGGATTGAAGGGGCGAGAACACCTTCCCCTGGCTCGTTCATTCTTGATATCAGTGAAGGGATAGATGAATGGTGCATGAATAATGAAAAATTTGGGAGAGCAATGTTGGATGAAGGTTGGGAGAATGCTTAAAGTGGTGAATAAATGAGTGAATCTTCAAGTGTTGATGTTTGCATAAATCATGGAGAAGGATGATGTAAATTTGGTCTTGATGAAGGTTTCCAGAGGGTAATTATCATTATTGTATTTCAAAACAATTATGTTTTGGACTTGCAAGGGCCGTAAATATTCTAGTTAAGCATTCACACACACACACGCACACACACACACACACACACACACACACACACACACACACATATATATATATATATATATATATATATATATATATATATATATATATATATATATATATCAATATATATTGTTACGAAGTGATCACACCTGGTTATTACACAAATAGGCCAACAAATCTTTTGTGCAAATGATAATACCAAAAGTTACTTCACATCGACCAGATACTTGAAACCTCATAACAAAGAGTGACTGAATCTCTAAAGGTATAATGATCCCATAAACTTACTTATCACTTGAGAAAATCAATGTAACTTTATCAAGTTATGGATGAGGTAACAATTATTAAGTTATATCCAGATTAGTGGAATATGGGTTATCTTCAACCAGCACTGTAGCTGTCTCTCTGGTTCTATTTTACCTAGATAAGTCTCAGGTGAACAAACAGATACATCACTTACCTTGTACACACTCATTAATGTCTCTAATTACTGGTGATCAAAATGAAATGCTGTGTTTTAAAAACTTTAAACAAACAGGTTTAATTCTAAGTTCAATAGTTATATGTAGAGTTCACAATCACAAAAGATTTACCATTAATTGACAACAGTGTAAGATTTAAGTATTTCTTAATCAAGTTTAATTCACGAAACTCTAATTTATCAAGATAACAATTTGGTTAGGTAAGAATCAAACTATTAACTATCAGTGAAGTGCAAAGTATTTACCTGATTATCCATTACAAACAGTCACCAAAATATTACTGACTGGAATCTACATAACATTCTCCAAAATCTCAATAACAGGTAGGCACAAACAAAATGTTAAGAAATCACCAGCAAAACACAGAAATAATAACATTACAATAATGTGATAGATCAGACACATAAGAATGCAATATGCAAAAAATGGAAATACACAAATCACCAAAAATGTGCCTAAAGATTATATCAATCTTTCACAATAACTTTTCTCTATAAAAAGAAAAGTTAAACTCATGTCTTTCTAAGACTTATTCAAAAATAACAATTCTCTTTTACCAAGAATATCACTTTACAAAACTCAGTAGTCACCACATCACCTTTTGTAATTATTACACTATTACATCTCAACACTTGCACAAAATAATATTCCTGATCACCTTCTACAAAATTAACACACTCCTGGGGTGAGTTTAACAGAGCTTTTATCACCAGAAATCTTTCTGTTATTCCCTTTATATATAATGGGATTATCGAGAGAGAGAGAGAGAGAGAGAGAGAGAGAGAGAGAGAGAGAGAGAGAGAGAGAGAGAGAGAGAGAGAGATGTTTCTCTGAGGACTCTTTCTGGCAGACTACTGGTGTCTTTAGAAAATACTGCGCGTTTAACTCTCCAACAGGTGCTTTCAGAATACTCGAGGATACACATAGGGTGTTCACACAGAATATACATGTATATAAATACACATATATACACGTATACAAATACACATGAGTGAGCTTCGAGGGCCATACCACCCTTATCTTACAAGATGGACATTTCCTGTTCAGGTCTTACCAAATCTTTTGTCAGCCTAATGCAGCTGGGTAAACAATGAAAGATGCTTTTAGACCCAAAGCAACTCCACTTATCTGCTGTTCCTCTTTCTCTCTTTCTCAGATTATGAACAGAATAAGCATAGACAGAGTAATAACGACATGTTAAGCACAGAGGACAAATATATAATAGCGAACTCGCCGATTGGGTGACAGCTCGTCACGATAACATAAGAGAATTCTTTTTCTTTAATGTGAGTTACAGACACCTGTGCAAATATGGGAGGCAAACCTTTCTTCTCTCTCTCGGCAAACAGGATGTGGTGACCTGATGAGAATTTCACAAGACACTTCAAACATTGAACAAAGGGAAAAATATTTCATCATGGTAAGCTTACATAATATATAACTTATCTGCAAGAAAAAGACATTTTAAAATCACGTCTTCACAATAAATGACGAATCTTGTAAGCAAAATTTCAAAATTTTCACAGAGACATACAAAACGGTTATACATATTATAACGCCTTTTAATATATATATATATATATATATATATATATATATATATATATATATTATATATACATATTGACAGATGCCACTTTTTTCTTTATTTTTTTGTGATAGCTAAAGGCTATTCACTGTTTGTTTAAATCATTAATTCAGGTTCAAAGTAGTGTCACCATGTCTCATTGTCACTGATTAAATCACTTGTAGAAATTGTCTACATCGGGCAAGAAATGAGTCCAAAGTGTTCTGGAATCAGTTTCTGTTCATGAGCCAACACTCTTGGTATCCATTTGGAATCTGGCAGACATCTTACTCATCCTCAAGACGTTACTATGAAATAGTGTATTCTGTGCTACTAGTACTGATGTCTGTGGTCTCAGCTGAGTGCTGAACAGTGAAACATTTGTCATCTGAAACCATGGGGGTGATAGCATCCACTTGCTCTTCGTTGGTTGATGTTTTTGAATGTTTACACTTGAAGTCATCATCTTCTGTGCTGTCCCTAACCCGCTTGAATTTAGTATTCCTCCCCTAAGTAGAGTTCGAATCTCCGAGCAGCCAATGAAGAATTTGAGGAATTTATTTCTGGTGATAGAAATTAATTTCTCGTTATAATGTGGTTCGGATTCCACAATAAGCTGTAGGTCCCGTTGCTAGGTAACCAGTTGGTTCTTACCCACGTAAAATAAATCTAATTCTTCGGGCCAGCCCTAGGAGAGCTGTTAATCAGCTCAGTGGTCTGGTTAAACTAAGGTATACTTAACTTTTTTTTCTCCTAAGTAGAGGAAGTAGTCCTTACCAAGTACGTTGACCATGGTTTCAGTTGTGTAAGGGGTCATTTTCTCATTCTGTAAATGGGTAATCGTGATGTGGACTAGTTTACCATTTTTTGTCTAATGTCAGATTTTGCCTATATACTATAATTCAAAGGGACTCACTTACTTTACATTGTAATAGCTTTCAATTGAATTCTTTAGGATAGTTATGTAAAAGGTTTGGCTGTAATTTTTCCTTGTAACAAAGGCCAAGAACTTTTTAAAATACCTGGGTATACACACACACACACACACACATACATTGCACTGACTTCTCTCGTCAGTATTGAAAAATACAGGTGATTGCGTGAGTGGGATTTTTTGTTTTGTTTTGCTGTATATTCTCCTTTGAACTAATTAAGGTTGAAAGTTATAATATAAACTGATGAAAATTCTCTCTCTCTCTCTCTCTCTCTCTCTCTCTCTCTCTCTCTCTCTCTCTCTCTCTCTCTCTCACACACACACACACACACACAATATATATATATATATATATATATATATATATATATATATATATATATATATATATATATATATATATATATATATATATATATATATATATATATATATATATATATATATATTATATATATATATATATATATATATATATATATATATATATATATATATATATATATATATATATATATATATATATATATATATATATATATATAAAGTTTTGTTACTTATACAGTGACTTTACTAACCTAAATCTACAAATGTTGTTTGGTACCAAATTCACTCAGCCTTGGAATAAACCCCAAAGGAGAATTTATAAATGGTAAGCTATCAGCCACATGACGGACTCGAACCACGGAATGGTTGGGGAACAATAACTTTTCAGTAATTGTATATATATATATATATATATATATATATATATATATATATATATATATATATATATATATATATATATATATATATATATAGTTAGCTGACCAACCTGGTGGTACCCAGAAAAACTCTGAATGACATTTAATAATCTCTCTCTCTCTCTCTCTCTCTCTCTCTCTCTCTCTCTCTCTCCCTAACACCTCCTCTTTTCTCTCATCTTCCCCTCTCACTCTCTTTCTCACTCTCTCCCAACACACACATTCACTATTATAGAATTCAACAACTTAAGGCCATGTATTCACAATCAAGTTTACCTGTCATTGCTTCTGTCAGTTCATCGAAACTGCTGTTAAAACTTACGTGTAGACAGCAGTTTGTGGGTGGAGAGAGTCCACTCACCAGAACGGATGAACTGATGGTATTACCTAAATATCTTCCGACCAACTGACAGGTAATTGCACATGTGGACAGGCTAGCGCCAATTTCATGCCAGTTTGCTGCTGTGTTTTATCTGGGAAGCATCTCAGACTCTCTGATCAGAATATGAATAAATTATGTATAGGCATTATTTATTTCAATACTAGACCCTTCAGCGCTATTTCTAGGCTTTTATAAGTCCAAATCATACAATAAAAATCTAAAACAATATTTCCAAGTGAGACAGACAATTTGGTATAGGACTAGGCCAATGATGTCTTTTTATGATAAGCGTTATTAAAATGAAAGTAAACTTCACTGTCCAATTCATAAAAAATTAAACCAACCACCCAGTTCTGATTTAAACTCATTCATTAATACTGTATGAGAATAGACATCTTTTTTTAATAAGAAATATTTAGTCTATACTCTGTTACATCTTTTTACTTATTTCCTATTATTAAGTGAATTGCTGCAAGAGTTAGCCTTTCACCCCCTCATTATATTAAGAAAAATAATGTCAAAACACTTTCCCATACAGCTAACTTCAACTTGTGATATATACTTTTTATATTGGTTTTGGGGACTTTTTAAGATAACATAATAAATTACAACTCATTATCTTTACAATGACATCAAACTCCTTAATGTAGAATTGCGTATTTCTTGGAGGAATGTGAGGCAATCGGTTATCTATTGTTTTGAATAAATATGCGTTGATAAAAGATAAAAGATAGAAATAACTATATAACATTGTAATGATTTTATTTTCCTAAATGATGGGAATACTATTCCTTACTGTGTATGATTACATCAGCAAAAGGTATGAATTGAGGTGGTGGGTAAGCAGTGAGCACTTTGAGTTACTCAGAGGGCAGTAGTTACCATTTAATTTAATCTCTATTTGCATTTAATACATTGAACCCCCAAGTGCCTTTCGGAAAAGATTTCGAAATGTAATGATTTGCATTTCTGTAGAGTTTTAATCTCGAATTTTCAGTCGCTGTCTTCCAGGTAATCAGTACCAAGTAGTATGAAAAGAAACTTCCATATGCAGTGATGTGTTTTGCCAATTTGCATGATAATTAATTCCAACCATGTTAGAGGCAGAAGGAAACCCGTGGGACACTCCAGTGCTTTATTACACGTCCAATCAGTACAGAGGTGTGACTGCAAGTGGAGTGCAGGCGCGCGGGAAACATTGGAGCCAATTACGCTCTCCTCCTGACAACAGCCATCACATACAATCAACCATCCTACATCGCCCCGTAAGATTACGGCATGGCAGAATGGCGTAATATTAAATGGAAATAATAAGCAAATATGTATTAAATACATATATATAGACAAAGAAAACTGTAAAAGGAAAATCCCCATAGGACAAAAGTAATGGTTAATACTGAGTGTCACGACATACAAGGACATGCTTGGCAACAATATATAGTACATGCATAAAATATGTTTGCACAACAGAATTTCTATCCAATTCGGCTTACTGAAAACAAAAGATAAAATGAGCATGAGGGACAACAAAATGTAACTGTACAAGGTGGCACAAGCATGAGCACGGGTTAACACTCAATATCACCCATGACATACTCGCCCATCCATGAGGGTTGCACTGTGCTCCTTTTTGGACGAGGTGGAGGGGGTTCCGGGTGTGGGGGAATGGCTGAGGACGTTGGGGGCTGCCGTTTTAACACTTTCAGGTGCTTCCTGTTTCTAAGTGACACTCGACCACTTCCATCCAGCCTAATGAGATACTGTCGGTGGCCCATAGACTCCACTACCAACCCAGTTCGGTCCCAGGTTTTGGTTACAGGATCCTGCACTCTTACCCTGCAGCCTACAATCAGGGGTAGAAGTTCCTTGGTACCAGTAAGTGGTGGGGTCTCCTCTTGGGACTCTGTCATTCATAGCTCCCTCCACTGAATTATTTCATCCCACTGTCTCTCCACCTTGTAATGCTGTCTGGGTGTTGGCACTCCATCTCTGAGCTGCCTGCCAATAGCGAACTGTGCTGGGGACTTGTCAAACCCCTTAGGGGGTGTACTCAGGTACTGAAGGGTTGCCAGAGATGTCTTGTTGCAATCGAGGCTGCCTCCTTTGCCTATGTTAGACCTGATGATTCTCTTGGCAGTCTTGACTGCTGCTTTGGCCCTTCCGTTAGAGGGGGTAATGGGCTGACGACAGGTGTAACGTAACCCCCATTTTCTGAAGAATGATGTGGTCTCTTCACTAATGAGGTTTGTGTCCCCAGCTGTCAAGATTAGCCCTGGTGCTCCCCATCTTGTGAAGCATGTCCTCAAAACTGACATAATTCTTGATGACATTGTGCCATGTGGGAAGTGTGCCACTTCCAGCCACCCGGTGAGTAGGCCATGTACATATGGCCCTCCAACTGTAGCATGTCCACCACTGTCGACTGAAATGGGTATTCTGGGGATGGTGTGAGTACTAATGGTTCAGCAGGTTGTGATGGAGCTTGTACATCACAGGAGGCACATCCATCCCTGTGGCTCTGCAGGTCGTCTTCCATCCCTGGCCAGTAAACCGATTGTCTAGCCCTGCAGAGCATGGAGTCTACCCCCTGATGGCCTGCATGAAGGCCTGTAATGACTTGACGGCGGAGTTCCTCTGGGATGAGCAGACGTGGGCATCCTCGTTCGTATGTGTAGACTATCAGGTCTTTCACTATAGATAACCTGTCCCTAACTGAGTAGAACTGACGTAGGCAGGCCACTTCCTGTGCCTTCTGCGGGCACCAGTCATTTACTGCAATTTTAGCTGCCGGCAGCTGGTACACAGGGTCTTTAGAAGCTGCTTCTTGGACCCTCTCCTCATCCAGTATGAGGCATTCTTGCTCAAGGGCAGTGGCCGACGCAGCGACAAGGGCGGCAGTCATATCCTCTTCAAGTTCAGAATCCTTGTCATCTGGTTCGCAACGGAGAGCAGGGAAGCATGATAAGAAGTCAGCAACGCAATTCCTCTTTCCTGGCAAGTATCTTACCTGGAAACTGTATTGTAGGGTCTTCTCCTTGAGACGGAAGAGTCTTGGGATTAGTATATCCTTCAGCTCTCTATCATCCAGGAGCTTGACCAGTGGGCGGTGATCGGTCACGATCAGTAAGTTGGGCAGCCCAACAGGAGAAGCCTGGCCTTTTTGAGACACCATGTGACAGCTAAGGCTTCTCCCTCAACAACAGCATACCCAACTTCAGCCTACGACAAGTGGCGGCTCCCACATAAGGTGATACGTCACCCACCCTTACAGCAAAATGGGACATCAGCCGAGGTACAAGCACAGTACTGCTGCAGGATGACAAACCCGATTCCATCCCTGCTCCAATCTGTTAGGGCCGCTGTAAGTCGGGATTTGTCATAGTATACCAGCCCATCCTTGGCCAGCTTGCATATGGCCTCCTATGCTTGGCGGAATCTCTCTTGTAGGTTGCTATCCCAGTACACATTCTTGCTTGTAGACTTCTTCAGGAGGTCTCTAAAGGGTTCCATCAGCAGGGCAGTGGCGAGGAAGGGTGCCAACTGGTTGACAAAGCCATACCATGACCTGATGTCAGTGACAGAGAGGTTGCCTGGCATAGGGAATCTCCGTATGGCAGCTAGACTCTCTTCTGTGGGCCTGTAGGAATCCCATCCCAGCTGGAATCCGACGAAGTTCACTTCTCTTCGGCAGAAACTGAATTTCTCTGGCTTGAGGGTTATGCCCTTTTTGGCACATGTGTCCAAGAAATTATAGGTGTGCCAGAAGGCCTCCTCAACGCTGTTGTGATACAGAAGAGTATCATCCACACATTTGTGTTTTTGGGGGATGTCCTTGATGGTATCATCAAGCCTCTTGGTGTAGGCATCTGAAGCTGAACAGTGTCCCATAGGTGCTCTTCTGTACTGGTAACGGCCCCAGGGTGTGTTAAAGGTTGTGAGTCTGTGACTCTCTTCATCGAACTCCACCTGGTGGAAGCTCCAATGCGCATCTGCCATTGTCTTGAAGGAATGTAAAGGCACCAAGAGATCATGTCGAAAAGGAGCAGGGGTGTGACGCGTCTCTCTCCTGCAGGAGGCATTAAGGCGTTGAAAGTCCACAGTGCGGCAGGGCTGACCTGACTTCTTGGCAACAATGACCATCCTCGCACACCATTCTGTTGCTTCACCAGTAGGTACCTCCTCAGTGATGCCCTTCTTGATGTCCTGGTCCAACTGCTTCTTCACTTCTGACTCCCAATGCTTTGGCACTGATGCTGGGGTGTGGCATGCATAGGGGGTTGCCCCCGGCAGTAGATGAATATGGTGCGGCTTGCCCTCCGTGACTGGGAGGGTTTCCTCTCTGTATTGAAAGTTGATGACGAAAAATGGTGCAAGAGCCACTGCTCCAACTTTGGGATGTTCTCCTCCACTGGTGGAAAGGGCATGGATGAGGGCTTAGGCAGGGATGGCCCTATGGGTGTGGGGACCTCATGCTCCAGTGCGAGGCTTGCTGACACTGGTAGGTGGTGGGGAAAGGACTGGGGCACGAGGCCAAGGTCCTTACAAGCAGCCAATGAAAGGAAGAAAGACCTTGCAGACTTGATGAAGTACACTTCTTGGACAGTTGTCATGGCACCATACTGAATGCGAAAATGGCCAGTCCCCATACACTCCAATCGAACATTGGCAACATTACGTAGGCCCCTGCAGTGTTGTGAAAGGGTAGGTCTTTCAATGAGGGTCGACAGCAAGGTGGGGCCTGCAACACACACTTAGGCCCCCGTGTCTACCACAACCCGTACGGGCTTGTGACCCTTAGGACTAGGCCCATGCACTGATGAGGACACTATCACTTGTACAGTAGGCTGCATACTGGGTTGTACCCCGGCGGTGGCTGCTCCCAGTGTTACTGACGAAGCAGGGGCATCACTCACCATCTTCCTCTTGCTCCTACAGAACCGTTTCTAGTGGTCAATTTTTTGACAGCCATGACAAACACTATTTCTCGCCGGGCACAACACCTTCCTTGGCTCAAGCTGCGCTCCACAGTTCCCACACATACGAGCATTGATGGAAACTGAGGACCTCTCACCGCTCTTCACAGCTGCACACTCAGGGGGCTTGGGTCTGTCTCCACATTAGCCACACATGGCTCTTGATGCCATGTGTCATGCTGGGGCATGGAAGCATCTTTGCAGGCTGCCTCATATGTCGCACACACTGCCCTTAAGGCATCTACACTACAAATGGAATCACACGACCTATAGAGATCTCTTTTCAATATCTCATCCCTTAGACCTACCATCAGCTTCCTAATAAGCATATATTCAGACAGATCACTATGGCAGCTAGGGCACTGGTAGCCACAATCCATGGCTTTTTGTGAGCACTTTGCAAAATATTCACTAACTGACTCCTCACGTCCTTTCATATACACAAAAAACTCAGCCCAGTGCACAGCCTGGTTTGAAGCACGCAGAACCATGGCCCCTATAGCATCCAAAGCCCCTTCTGGAGACAAATTAGTCCACTGTGCATCACCGTACCTGGCATCCAGTGTACGTTGCAACTCTGGGGTGCAATGAAGCCTAATGTGTTGAACTTCATCCGTTGGTTGAAGCTTATATAACCTAAGCCACTGTGTCATGGACCGTTTCCAAGTCCTGAAGGAGGCTGACGACATTTCCAAAGCACACTTCTCTGGTAGTGGTGGGGCTGGGGCCCTGGGGCTGCTCTGTAGATGCAAGCCACTTGCCATTGTAGCCAAGCGATCATTAAGGGCTTGCAACGCATCTTGCCCTTCGGCAACTACATGCTGAAGAGCTGGTGATCTTGGCACCACTCCAACAGGAGTACTGTGGGCACCCCTGGAGGATCATCGTGCCCTCCTTGTTGTGAAAGATGGTCTCCCTGCTGTAGACATCCTTATCCTTTTGCAGAATCCTACTCACTGCACAATGTTAGAGGCAGAAGGAAACCCATGGGACACTCCAGTGCTTTATTACACGTATAATCAGTACAAAGGTGTGACTGCAAGTGAAGTGCAGGCACGTGGGAAACATTGGCGCCAATTACGCTCTCCTCCTGACAATAGACATCACATACAATCAACCATCCTACAAACCGTCAACTGCTGGAGTGTCCAAGGTGATAGTTTGATTATTCCAGACCTCATTTAAACCTGCTTTATAACGAAATACGCCACCATAACGTCACAAAGCAGTCGCTATGGCGAATTCCAAAGGAAAAAACAAAGAAACTAATGAATTAATGAGGAAATTCGCATTGTCGGGCTACCATAGTCTGAGGGTTTGCAGTGGGAGGAGTTTAATGACGTTACCAGAAGAAGTGGAGCTTTCCATCCAAGCTACTCGCGCCTCCCAGAACGTTACTGAAGAAAAGGTGGACTGAAAACGAAAATTTAATTTGTTTTGTCTGTTTGTATGTAACTGTAATGTCTGATTGGTGTGGTTGTAGAAGCTATATGTTGAATTACATTGCTTTATGACTGAATGAAAGTAATTCTAATACAGTCAAGCACATCTGTTTAATTTTTTGGATATACTAAACTGATTATAGGGTTTGCAGTAGGAGGAGCTTAATGAAATCATACGTCTGACACCACCTGGAATTTTGTATGTTTGTACAGTATGTCTGTCACGGGGTAGGGGTTTGATTTTGAGTTATAAACCTTTCTGGGATGGCATAGAGGCCGTGTGCAAAATTTTGTCTGGGTCTGTCAAGCAGTTTGGATTTCTATACTGGATAAACAAATATACAAACATTCACTTATATATATATATATATATATATATATATATATATATATATATATATATATATATATATATATATATATATATATATATATATATATATATATATGTATATATGATTGTAAAATAGATCTCCATCTAATAAAAAGAGCCCATATAAACACCAAATGGGTAGGAGGTTATAGATATATTGCAGAGGCACTGTCTGTCTCCCTCACTGTCTGTTGAGGGTGACAGACAGTGCCCATCGGGAGATATAGCTATAACTGTCTACCCCTTTGTGTTTTTATGGACTCCTTTTATTAGACATATATATATATATATATATATATATATATATATATATATATATATATATATATATATATATATATATATATATATATATATATATATATATATATATATATGCATATATATATATATTTATGTTTTTTGCAGTGGACTCCAAACTTCAGACAAATCATTTTAATCAAGTGATGACACTAAATCAAACCAAAAGAAGTTATCAGTTCTCAAAGCAGTGGAATGCTCCTTAAGTACTGCATCAAATAACGAGCAGAATATATTAGACAGCCAGGTAGGAATACGAACAATAAACAACAAGTAAAAAATGCACCGAAGTTTCTTCGGCGAAATCGAGTTTTCTGTATATCGTATATAGCATAATCCACCACTCTTTGCAGCTAAGTCCCGCCCACTGCTTCTGTCACGGCCATCCCTAGAAGCTGATTGGTTGGCAATGGTTTCGAAAAATTGGTTAAATTGTTGGTTCATCTTCATTAATTTTGCAATGATTGTTTTACCAAACTAAAATACGTTCTGCTGGTTATCAAAAGGAAACGTTATATTATCCCCTAAAATAAAACCATAATGCACATCTCCCTAAAAATGGTAAAAAAAAAAAAAAAAAAAAACAGGAAAATATGAATGAAGTCAGGAGTGTTCCGTGATCCTGCAATGTTGTTTTTCGTAAATAAGGTTCACCTGAAAACGGAGGTAACACAGGGAATGTCTTACGCTCGAATCAGTGCACTTGAATTACAGGACATTAATAATTACTGTCTGATATTATCAAGCGTGTTCGCAATTCTAAACTTAAACATAAAGACTTTCTCAGAGCTATGTAGATTGGTATTTCATATTAACTGTAGGAAATTTTTCTATATTTTAATAGTCATAAAATCGATTTCATGGCAATCGTTTACACATGCGGTGGGATGACAAGCAGTGACTGCACTCGACTAAACCAGTGTATGCCTTAAAGTTACAGTGTGATAGGCTATACGAGTCATGTTGGATATAACTTGCTGATAATTTTATTAAAGACATTTTCTCCTTTTGAAATAACAGGATCATAAAAAATAACGTAGACGTATAGTGTCCTATGTCTTTTTGTCGGTGTACGCAGCTTATGACATTTGGGTTACAGGCCATCCGCATCTTATATTTAGCTGTTTTATTGTGGTTCTTGTTGTGGTTATTCTTGTTTTTGTTGCTGCTGTTATGGTGCAAGTAGTGTCTTCGAAAATTTTTCATATGGTAACCTAACATTGCAGAATAAACGTACACCTATTCATAAAACACTAGTGTAAAGACTTATCTGCTTACTAATGTTAACTGAAATTTAGTAATTTGTTTTAATTAACAGTAATCGAGATCTTTATGAAAGTAGTCTACGCTAGAATATTCTCCTAACAGCAGAGAGAGAGAGAGAGAGAGAGAGAGAGAGAGAGAGAGAGAATTTACTGACTCTTACGTATCGTCTTTTCATCTACAAGAATGCCCCCAAAAGCAAATGAATCATGGACTACTCACAAACTGGTTTGGATCATGTCATACATAACTTTTTCAGCTATCATTTATTTTTTTCTTATTTAGTTAATTATCTTATGATGCCTTCCTATCATAGCCTTCATTTTCATAGAAATGCAACAGCAGCCTTATATTTACTCATCACAGCAATTTAATTTTTTATGCCTTTTGTAAATATATTTTCAATATAATTGAAATTGAAACGAAACTTTTTGCAAAACACCCGTTGATATTCGTCTCACTTATTTTTTCACATCTATTTTCCAAGTATATTTTGACATATGATTTGTCATATAAAAAAATCCTGGTATTTTTTGCCGCGACTTTTATAACTTGAATCACACAATGTTATAAAAAAATGGATTCTTTCTAATAGAAAAAACTTTATTTTTCTGAAATGCAAGTATATATATATATATATATATATATATATATATATATATATATATATATATATATATATATATATATATATATATATAATATATATATATATATATATATATATATATATATATATATATATATATATATATATATATATATATATATATATATATATATATATATATATATATATATATATATATATATATATCATATAGTACATCAATGTATATAGAAAATACATCAATATATGTAGGAAACATACAGTTTATGCAATGTATACAGGAAGCACAGTTTAAGCAAAATCACATATTGTTCTAGTACATCATACAAAAGACGAGAATATTAATGACGTTTATGCATACATATACATATATACAGTATGTAGGTAATATACATATATATATATATATATATATATATATATATATATATATATATATATATATATATATATATATATATATATATATATATATATATATATATATATATATATAAGTACATATATAAATGTGTATATATCATTATACATATATAGATGTACACAGACATAGTTCTGGATAAGTACACATAGTAGTGGTGTGGTTTCCATTTATTTCAAGTGCTATGGTTCGTTTCGCATGTGTCTCAGGCTTTTCTCAGCAAGAAGTAATACACAGAAGGATCCTCCGTTCTATTTATACCTCCAAGCAAACGGCAGTATAGGATTAGGGTTGCTATAGCTTTTATTTACAATGTTTAATTTACAAGGGGGTGGTTAGTTATTTACATAATATATTATTATACATGGTGTAACTACATTATTGTATTGGTTTTACATTCTGTTTCTACACCTTATATTCATGTTATATTAAGCCATTTCCTATGCAGACTATGGAGACAAACAAGGCCAAGTTTACTGTTACGATCATGCTTCACCAACTACCGTTTCCCATTCCCTCAATTTGGTTTAAACCTCTCATAAAAAAAGATGACCCATCTTTTCACGTAGATTATACCTCTTAACTCTTCTGGGTATAATTACTCTAAATATAATATACAAACAATTCATCTCAGCAACTCTCTTTCATTCGCATTCAACATCCCCACTTTACTTCCATGAAGGTAAGTTTGCTCAACAATCACTTCACTCTTTCCAGCCTTGGCTTCCTTAAACACTGAAGTTCTCTTCCAATCTATTGCACACAGAATCGCCAAACATTCCAACGTAGGCTTAATTAGACACCTTTATTATGTGACTCTTTCCTTTTTTAATTTTATATCAGCCTTGCGCTTTAATTCCAAATACCTTTACGAATTTACCACTTCCATCCCTCCACCATCCGGACTCTCATTTTCTGTTAGAACCTTACCCTCGCTAACAGTCGCTCTGAAGCTTCTGTACTTAAACACTTCAAAATTATTTTATAAGTTTCATCAGTTGTATGAGATGCAAACGTCATTCATTCTCCAGTCCATACATACAGCCAATACTTATACCATTTTCTTGTCACACAACTAGCACCTACATCTAATTTACCTTCTCTGCCCTGTCACATCCCTCTATCCATAAAATAGCTACTGAACCATAGTACACCTTTCTACCAAACCCAGTCTTACATCTGGCCAGCCACCTACCATCATCATATTCTAACATGTATTTGGCTTTCATCACTGGAACTTAACAAGTTACCGTCAACACCATACATCATTAGCACTCATTCTGTCATAAACTCTTTTCTAAGTTCATGCACTAAATTTACAGCTTTTTCCTTTACTTCCAAACTTTTTGCACAAATGCTTCATCTTCTTTGCCTAAACCTACAGGGATCCTTCCTTCTCAGTCTCCTGTCACATCTGTCTTATTGTAAGTAATGCAAATGGACAATTATTCTTCTCGTCATTCTTTTGGAACCTTTCCATCATCTCGACAAACCTTTCTCACTTTGGTCAGTCACTCAGTTACACTTTCATCGCCATACCCCATCATTTCACTTGAACCACCATTATTTTCGACCTCTTTCAATTTTTTACCTCTTAATATTATTGCACTCCTTACATCTACAAGAGACAGCCCACAAGATATCTCAAATTTACTCTAACTGCTTCCACTCTCAACTCATTTAGATTTGTCTCTCTTCTCTCCACAATACTGAACAAAATAAATTCTCCATTGACGCTGGTCTTCATTCCTTTCGTACGACATCTCTCCATTTTGCATCTTTTATTCTTAAATCATTCGTTCATTGGCCTTTATTCCTGCATTCAGTTATTTATTTCCCTTTGATGCACCTTTCCTTGAATTATGTGTTCAGACTCACCCTTTACTTGCATTCTTTGCTTTGTTTTTCTTTCTCATTTTCTTTTTTACAGCATCATCCATCCACATGATCTTATATATATATATATATATATATATATATATATATATATATATATATATATATATATATATATATATATATATATATATATAATATATATATAGTCACAATGTGTTCCAAGTATCTGGTTATTGCACAACTAATTATAGAATTAAAAAATTTACCTCACTTCAGCCAGATACCTGAACTCTTCATAACAATAAAGGCAACAGTGATCCCTTAAAAAGTTTACTAATCACGTGAAAAATCAGATTAAGTTTATCAAAACTAGTGTTAGGAATCAACAATTAAAACAAGAAATACGCTAAAGTAAAAAGGCATCACTACATCAAACAACTTTAACTGTTTCCCGGGTCTTAACTCATTTCAGCAAAGCTAAAGAAACAAAACATGTTTATCACTGTGCCTTATGCACACAATTACTCCTATTCACTGGTGATCAATAAATGAAACACTGTTTTTAAAAATTTTAAATACAAAAAATTTATTTTTAAATTCAAAACTTGTGACAGAATTCACAGTCAGAAAAATTTTACTAGTGCTTGAAAACAACACAAAATTTAATTAATTTTTGAGTTAAATTACAAAGGTTAATTTATTAAGAAATTAAATCAATAAAGTAAAATATAAACTATCAGAAATACTTAAGATTTGAAAAAAAAAATCTGGGCAAGTAAAAATTAAATCAAGTATAGTATGCAATGTTAAATTATTAAGAAATACTTAAAATGCTAAGTAAATAAATGTTAAATCACCACTATATAAAATGTGAAATATTAAAAGATTGTAAACACAAGAACATACAAAAATACAAAAAAATTTACCAAAAACAATTTCACTAAGAAAAAATCCGTTGATATACCTTATTATACCATGGTAATAATAAGTAAAATTTACTTTACCTTACACAAGCTTGTTAAAACATTCACAAAATCACCCCAAATGCAGCTGCTCAAGATTCACAAAACACTTTTTTGTTAGGCGCCGTTACTAATACATGCACGTTTTACTACCATTAACAGATCTCGAGAGCTAAGATTAATATCAATGACCACGTATCAATAACATCTCTCTTCTGAAGAAAAGGGAGAGAGAGAGAGAGAGAGAGAGAGAGAGAGAGGTATTGCAATTAATGTAACAGGCACAGTATCTGGTCTTATAATGAAAAGAATCCTATCTCCAGTCAAAGAGCAAAACTTTCATGGAACATTCTAGAAAAGAAACATGATGTCACTTCCTGAGCAAAACGTCTTGGGGCCAAAACTAACGCATTAGAACAATACATGATTAAAGCAATGCAATCTTAAACATGAAGCAATTGCCATGTGCTTTGGTGCAATAGCCCCCTTAATCTTAAAACAGAACAATACATGTAACATTGTGAAATTATTCGTCTTCTCGTATGAGACAAAAATCTTACATGATTCGACTGTTATCCCGATCTGCCAACACGTTACCTTTTGCGATGACACTCAAAACAAAACAAAGCATTCACAGAACACATGTGTTCCTGACATACTAAGTTATTATCAAATGCGTATTACTAATTCTAAATTACGCTGTTAAGTTATCTAAATCACTAATTCTTGTGAGATTTGACATTGCATTACTTACGGGATTTCAACAATTATTATCGTTATACAGAACACACTATAACTAGAACAGAAAATATATCAAAATCATGGAAAGATATGCATTTTAAAGATAATATCATGAGAGTCCCCCCACCCAGAAGATTAATTATCCCTGGTTTGAATCCAACAATTCACAACGGGATAAATAATCTCCAATTACATTGGTCTTTCCAAAAATGTTCTCTGTTTTTATACAGTAGGGTTACAAAAGCAGTCAGGGGAGCTACTATGGCTAAGAAATTTGGACAGAATCGGCGATAAAATCCAGCCATGCCCAAAAATCTTTGTAGTTTCTTGAACACTTTCCTGAGAATATTCAGATGTTTTCCCATGTATTAGAATAAATCGCTATGCTATCAAGGTAAACACCTACTCCTTCTACGGATCCTAGCAGTTGATCCATCACTCGCTGGAATGTTGCAGGTGCATTCATCAGACCAAAGAGCAAAACAGTGTATTGATACAGTTCAAAAGTAATAATGAAAGCTGACAGCAATTTAGCATTCTTATAAAAAGGAATTTGATAATATCCTTTCAACAAGTCTATCTTGGAAACAAACTTGGCTTGCCCAATATTATCAAGTAATTGATCTATAAGATGCAAGGGATAATTGTCAGCCACACTGATGGAATTCAGTTTCCTATAATCAGTACACATCCTAAATAAGCCATCTGATTTTTTCATTAACACACGTGGAGAACTGGGTTCTGCTAATCTATGATGCAATAAATATTCAACTTCTTTTTTCAAAATGTTTCAATGAAAAGGTGATATGCGGTAAGCTCTTTGTTTAAAAGGTTTTCCACCTTCTTTGATCTTTATCTCATGCTTTGTCAAATCGGTACACCTAGGTATATCTGGAAAAATTTCAGGGACACTTCTAATTATGTCACTTACTTTGCTCAACACTCAAATGTTTTAGTTTATCCCCCAAATTTTCCAATATTGAAGAATTGTTCAGCTTGCTTTCAGCTCCCAATTCATAGCCATCCTCGTCTTCTGTAGATGAAGTTGTCTGTGTTGCTGAAACCATTTCAGTTTTAGTCTCTGAGAAGTAAGGTTTCAAAAGATTCACATGTATCTTCCTCTGTCTTTGCCTTCTTCCTGGTGTTTCAATCACATAAGTTCGATCACTTAACTTCTCTATTATCTTGTAAGGACCTTGAAATTTATAGGTAAGGGGAAATCTTTTCACTGGTGGGAACACTACAACTTGCTGTCCTACACTAAAACTTCTTAGCTTAGTATTAGCATCATATCTTCTTTTCATTCTCTCTTGACTTATTTTCAGATTTTCTAAAGAGAATTTTCTAATTTCTCTTAACCTTTACCTCAAATTCTTCATGTATTCTCCTTGGATTTCCTTTTGATTTTCCTCCCAATTCTCTGCAAGAATCTTCAATGGACCTCTCACTTCTCGACCAAAAATCACCTCATTTGGTGAACATCCCATATTTTCTTGATAAGCATTCCTAACTTCAAACAACATTAAGGGTAAACCAGCTTCCCATTCTCTTCCTGATTCATAACAGTATTTTGTTAACATACTTTTCAATGTCTGGTGGAACCTTTCCAAGGCTCCTTGAGTCCCTGGATGATGCAGTTGATAACTGTTGTTTCACTCCTAACAAGTTCATCACATCCTGGAACAATTTCTGGTATTCCAAACTTGGAGAAAAACTCCACCAACTTCTCAGCAATTATCTTGGCACTTATACTTCCTACAGGAATTGCCTCAGGATACCTTGTCACAGGACACATTAAGGTTAATAGATATTCCTTTCTTTGTTTACGGAAGCGGCCCAACCACATCTATAATCACCATGCTAAAGGGTTCTCTTCTAACTTCTATGGGTTGTGGGGGGCTTTCTGAATGGTTTCATTCAATTTTCCAGCTACTTGGCAGGTGTGACATTCTCTTCAAAACCTGCACACATCCTTGTGAAGTCCAGCACAGAAAAAATACTTCATAATCTTCTCAACAGTCTTCCTGATTTCCATATGTCCAGACTTGTGTGCTACTGCTTCCACTTGCTTCCTCAATGGATATGAAATCAAAATTTGATGATCTTCGCCCTTTTAAGGATTTCCTGGTATATCTGCAGGTCGATGCTTCCTCATTAGCAATCCTTCCTTTAGATAATAACAGGTAGGAGTTTGTTGCATCTCTTCTTGATCAACAATTCTGATGAAGAACAATCAGCCAACATTGTATCCTTTTTCAGCAGTTCTATTAGGTTCTTTCTAGTCACTTGACCAACTTCAAGGGCTGAACTTTTAATATCTGCTAACTCTGTTACTGTAGTTTCACTACTATCCTCAGGAACACTCTAACCACTCTGAGTCTCTTCAAGAACAACATGTTCTTCTTCATCTTGAGAAACCTCTTCATTGCTAACACTAGGGGAAGCTTCACTTTACTGGAACAGCTCTTCTAAGCTCAAAGATCCTTCACCTGATCCTTCTTGTGCAGGTAAATCCTCAGTTTCTTCACTTCCAGACACAGTTCTCTTCATACTCCTGGTAGTTACACAACTTGGAAACAGGTGGGGTTTTTCTTCTCTAAATCTACTGTAGGACTAATCCTCTATGGTTTGTGTCATTATAAGACAATGAACAAATGGTACACCACCTACTTCATTACCCAGTAAAACATGTACACCTTCAACAGCTAGTGAGCCCTTGACAGTATTATCAACATTCCCTGTCACCAATTCACACAACAGGTGCAAGCAGCATATAGGGGTTACCTCTTCTCCTATACCCTTCAAAATAACTGAATCTCTGGTGAGATTCTTCTCCAACTGTGGGTGAGCACCACAAACTACCACACTATGGTTACTCCCAGTATCACGTAATAACTTGACTGGTACCTGCATAACCCCCATAGATATATGGCTTAAAAGCCTCCAAGCTGCTCAACCACTCACTGTTTGAAGTTACGTTTCCACTGGTCACTAAACACTCTGCTTGTTTAGTTTCAGTCTTTCCTACAGTTTCAATCTTCCCCACACTTCTCTTTATAGTCTGTTTAATCTGGTCACCTTAAACCACTTGACCAACTGGCTTTGACTGTTGTTGTGTCTGACTATAGTGTCCTGTTCTTCCACACTTGAAGCAGACAACATTAGTCTTCTGTATCTGTCTTGAGAAACTGGATGATGAGGATTTAACATTCGATTGCTGAGGGGTATTACCTGGCTTTGTACTGGTATTACTACTAGAATTCCCACTAGTAATGTTCCTGAAATTTGGATGAGACCTAAAACTTGTGCGTTGTTGGTTCTGGTACTTTACATTATAATTCCTTTTGCTACAAATTATTTTATAATCTTCACTCATTGTAGCAGCTTTGTCAAGTTTCTTAACCTCTCTCTATCTCTCTCTCAAATAGACTCTTAAGTGTTCAGGAATTCCTCTAAGGTACTGCTCTAGGACAACCAGCTCTTCAAGTTTGTACACAGATTTAACTTTAGCAGCCTCCAACCATCGTTTGAAACATCTTCTCACTTTGTAGGCATAATCCAAGAATTTATCCTGTCATCCTTTCTCAAAGATCTGAATCTTTTATTGTAATACTCAGGGGTCATCTGGTAAACTTGTAGCACATCGTGTTTGAGTACCTTGTACTCCTTACACCAATCAGCTAAATAGGCACCTCTTCCTTTACCTATGAGAACACTCTGTAACAAGACTGACCATTTATCTTATGGCCATCCCATACCTGAAGCCACTTTTTCAAAGTGACAAAAAACTCATCTGAAGCTTCTTCTGTGAACTTTGGAATTAACTTCTGGACTCTTACCACATCAAATACAGGGTCTGAATTACCTTGGGTAGGGTTAGACGGTGTTAGCAAGCTTTTAATAATTTCATCTCCCTTTCATATCTTGCTTTTTCTGTTTCCTCCTTTTCTCTTTCTCTATCTTTTCTACTGCTTTTTCTTCTTCTCTTTCTTTTCTTTCTCTTTTCTCTCTGTCTTCTCTTTCTCTTTCAGCCTGCATCTTCATCTTAATGAAACTTTCTTCTGAAGCTGTGCATCTAAGCTCTACCTCTGCATCAGTTTTCTCTTTCTTTTGCTCTTGCTTATTTATAAATTCTGCCTCAGCTACATTCAACAATTCTTGTGCCTCTCCTAACTCTTCATCTATTTTACCAGAGTGAATCAATGCTTGGATTGCAATACATCTGATTTGTGCCTTAGTCATACCACTAGACACTTTACTCTCACATGCCACTGCTAAAGCATTCCACTGAGCTTTAGTAAGGCTAGATTCAGATAACTCTTGGATGGATGGAGCTGCTAAAAACTCCTGAACATTGAACAGAGCCATTTTCTCTAAGTTACTCAATTAAATAATTCACAATACAATGCAAAAATAACTATGTGGTCACTCTCCTACCAAAAAATCCCTAACACCACCAGTATAAATCATAAACCAGAGTGATATTTTGTTTTGTTCCCGAGTCTGGGCACCAAATTCTTACTGTACAATGTGTTCCAAGTACTTGGCCATTGCACAACTAATCATAGAATTGGAAAATTTACCTCAATTCAGCCAGATACCTGAACTCTCATAACAATAAAATTACGACTGAGTACACTAAAGGCAACAGTGATTCCTTAAAAAAATGTACTAATCATATGAAAAATCAGACTAAGTTTACCAGAACAAGTGTGAGGTATCAACAATTAAACAAGAAATATACTAAAGTAAAAGGGCATCACTCTACCAAGGAACTTTAACTGTTTCCCTGGTCTTAACTCATTTCAGGAAAACTAAAGTAACAAAACATGTTTATCACTATTAGGCCAAGGGCTACAGTAACCCGCCCCCCCCCCGACTCCTCCCCTTTGGGGATTTTTGGCCACTAGTATTTTTGGATACTCCTAGGTATGCCATTCATGAATCTGCTTGTCTGCACTCAGATTAGCAGTGGGTAAGGTTATGGCCCCATCTCAAAATCAGGGGTGTGTTTGTACTTTTTGAACCTTGAATTTTATGAGTAGGAGAAATATGAATCTCAAATACTTCATTATTCTAATCAGAAGACAACAAATTATGACTCAAAATAATTGGCTTTATATCCTCTTTCAATTAAAATGAACAATATGCAAATTAACCCAAGAAGCAGGTCACCAGGGGTTAAAAAGGTCAAGGAAAGCAAGTGCATTTTGTAATGTTATCTACATTTTTAAAATACAAAAATTGAGGCATATTAAACAGTTTTTCATGATTTATACTGAGAAAAAAAGGGTTTACAATAATACTGATATAAGTAGTATGCCAAAAAATACTTTTTTGGCTCATTCTTAAAGGTACTGTGGAGCATGTTTAGCTGGTCATGGTGTAAAACTGTTCTGTTGGATACTTATCAATATTTATGCATTTATACAATTTATTCCTCCATGCCTAAAAGTTTGCTAGTCCACCTTCATCCTGTGTCAAACACCACTGTCACTAACCCTCCTCCTCCTTGTCCTGGTCCTCCCTTTCCTCCTCCTCATCATCTTCCTCACCCTCCTCAAAGATCTTCATACATATTCTCCATCTCATCATCTTCACTATCATCCTGGTCCTCCTGATCTGGTTGTTCAACCAGAACATCACTTAATTCCTGAAGCATCAAATCCCCATCAGTCCATTTGATTGTCAAGCATCCATCTTCTATTTCCCAACCATAGCCATCAGGTTGAGGAATACGCTGCATTGCCTGATCCGCTCGATACCAAATAAGGGCCTGGTAGTTAGATCTCTTGACATGCTGTCTCAATGAGTCTCTACAAGGTGGAAGGATGCTCATGTCTGTGCCTTTGTGACTGAAAAGAGGTTTCCCACTCTTTGCTTTGAAACGTTGTGCAAACTTTAAGTAGTGAAGAGTGTTGATGTTAGTGGTTGGTGTGCGTTTCTGGTAGAGAAGGCAGACAAAGTGTTCCAAACTGTCAAAGATGTAGCTGGGTATTTTAGGTGATCACCCAAGTGCACTGAAAACTTCAAAGAACTCTGAGCGTTCTTTCAGTGTTTTCAATGGGATCTGCTTTCCTTTTCCCATGAAAGCACTTGTAGAATCACTGCCACTGAAGGTATGTAATGCTGGTAATGCAGCACACATGTCCCCTCCTAGGGATGCTGACACTTTCTGTACTTCAATGAGGTGCCTTTTGTTACCTACTCCAGTATCGAATAGGACCTTCTGGTTTACCAGATGGGAGAAACGTACAAGTAACACAAATACATCAGTGTCAGGGGATCTGACTGCAATTGGAACATCTTCCTGGGTCTCTTTGGCAATGTGCAGAAGATGCAGTATTATTCTTGTATCCGTCTCCTCTTGATCAGAACACAAGTCTTTCTCACACTCTGCCACTGTCTCGGTACCATCTCGACTGTGGAGCCTGGTGCAGCTCTCCCCATGTACGAAGAAAATATCCCGGCCCTGCAGCTTTCCTGCATAACTGTCTGTTGTCCATTTCTTGAAGAGGAATTCGATCAGCTGCTCTTTATTTCTATCATCATTTGACATGAACGATTTCCAATCTCTCGGCACCTTGGTGTTGGGTCCTTTGATTAGGTGAGCCTTTGAGGTTTCCCTCCTATGTCTTTCAATCAACTTGATGGATTGCTCCAAGTACAAGTCAATTACAAAGTCTACTCACTTCTCCCTGGGGAGCAATGAAAACACACTCCTTGCCAGCAGTCCGAATGTAGGAAGAGTCTCATCAGAGATTGTAACAACGCATTTCCATCAATGCTGTAATTGGCTTCCTTGGGTTTTTCAGCTGTGAACTCCTGTTCGATGGCATGCATCAATGCTGATTTATGTTTTAGCAGGCACACCATCAAATGTCGCCATTGATGCAAGAACTGGTATTAAGGGATAGCTGAGTACTTTCTCCATACTGAGTTTGTGCTTCATTGAAAGTAACAACAGTTGGGCAAGCAAATTTCGTTCTGCAGTTATCTGTCTAGTCTTTTTGGACTTTCCAGTTACTTTCATTGACTTAGCCGTTTTTGAAAATATTTCGAGGTTTTGCTTTTTTTTATAGGGTCATGGAAGCTCTTTGTGTTTTCAACCAATCTTTCTTTAACAAATGTCATGTGTGCTTCTTTTCCAACTTTTTTGGCTTGAAGATCTTCAACTGAACTTGGAATAGGGGCACTGGAAGACAAGCAGTAGAGTACCTCTTTGATGTCTACTTCAAATGGGTTAATGACATCCTGTATGGCATGGGTAACTTTCTTGACTTTTTTTTCACTTTGACTAATATTGGATGGGCGTAGGTCCTTGTGTGAGGAACTCTCCTGACTGTCCATGTCAAGTAATTCCAGTGTAGCTTGATAGTAATCTGCCCTTACATGACAAGTCATGGACAATCTGTAGTAAGCTGACTGGGTCCTACTGAAACCCACTATTCCACCATCAGATTTTGCATGTTTGTTGATCATTTGCTCAATGGAAATATCTACTGCGTTTCTTGATGATAAAACATCAGACCTACTAACACTGAATCCATTTTGTCTCAGAAGTTCATTGGCACCAGGGTGAGTTTCTGAAAGTTCAGCATTGAGAATAAATACACAGTAGCATATCTGGCATAGTTTTGATGGTCATAGCTGAAGAACAAGGGGCACATATTTGGAAGACTTGCAAGGCGAAGGTCAAAGCAGTTCCCCTTTGTTGCCTGTTGGAATTGTAGTATGTGCCACACTCTATCCATGTAGTTCATCCAGTACACAGCAGCCTTACTCAGTTCTCCATGATGGACTGCCTCTTAGAACTCTGTGAACTTTGACAAGAGAGCCATGCAACTAGGATTTTCCTGTGCCCTTTTCAAGTTTTCCATGCATGGTGTCTCAGAAAGCTTCACCAGAAGGACATTTGCTTCTTCGTTATAGCCATCAGGATGCCTAGCTTGGAAGGCTTGCAGCAGAAGGCGTTCTAAAGCCTCAAAGACCAACTTGTGGACACAGTGTTCTGTTGTAGTGTTTCCCATGCATTACCTTCTCTATCAAACCACTGGCACATATTCCAGAGTCTATGAGAATTTCCTCAAATCCACTCCCCCTAATATATACTTTTTCCAAGGGCACCCATGTACGAACAAAGTACATGAAAACCACCAGCTCTGACAATGCCATCCTTGAAGGATCCTGACTTTTCCCACACTAGGGTATATGCTTTCATCACAACTGCCAAGTCAAAAGTGACAATAGTATACAGCTGCCCAATCTCCCTTGATGCACACTGAGACAGCCACAGAATGTGCTGGACAGTGGCATATTCATTTACTGAAGCAAAGATGGGTGCAAGACAGTCAACTGTTGATTGTTTGTTACTATCAGTTTGAGCTTCGGTTCCAGTAAGGGAAACCCAGCCAGCCCATGGAGGCGTAGTTTGTTGGCTACCATATTCCTGAAGTAGTGCTCTTGCAAACACCCAGAACATATCTGAAGACTTTGCTGTGAGCTCTACTTGAGATTCAGGCACTTGGGTGCATGATAGCATCAAGTTTGGTTCTGGCTTTTTACTTTTCAAAAAGCAGGGTTCCATATTGGTTTGTGTCACTGTGACAGAATGCTGCTTTGTCCTAGGCACGGTTTCCAGATTTTGTAATTTGGTACAATCACTGCTTGTTTCTTGTATGATAATACCATGGGTATTGTGAGTGGTTTCACTGCCGGAGGAAGTTTCCTCCAATAGATCAAAGTTGTCCCAACATAGGTGTGTGACTATGCTAGTATTTGTGTCAATTGTGGGTGGGATCAATGAGTTTTTCAAGTCAGTGCTTCTGCATATTGCACTTTCCAACTCAAGCACTCTGGAGTATGATGCACAGTGACCGAAGTGACTGATCATGGTGACTATGACTGCACTACCAGTAATATGTTGCAAGGTCATGCTGAGGAAGAGGTGCTTTGTCATCATCCACTTTCCACCTGGTACTGCATAGCAAAGATCATTTGCAAGTGACATAATTAACCTCTGCTTTCTAGCACTAGACCGTCCACTAGACTTTTGTGACCTTTTCTTGACAAGCAAGTGACTCATAAAATCTAGAACACTCTGAGGTGGGCACTTTGTTTTTCAATAACACACTTGCAGGTGGGGGGTACTTCTCTGTTTGTGAGCTGTCATAATAGCTCACCTTAAGATTAAAGCAACTCTTCTAACCTTTTAGACTCAGAAGCAGCAATTTCAAAAGCAGAATCAATGGCCTGACCCTTCTTAACCCCTGGGGAATATACAAGCTCACTTTTGTAGTTTGGTTGCCAGGAATGAATTTCATTACCAAAGCATTTGATCAACCTGGATTTCAGTTTGTAAGTTTTGTAGTCTGGATTGCAAAAGTCTGGATAATGTTCAAGCATGAACTGAAGGTCTTGAAGCATTGTCATACGCTCAACATTTAAGTCCTCGTTAATGCTTTTATTCACATAGTTCGCCAGATGAGAAAAAGCTGCATCATGAGCAGCCTGCAGTTTCACATTTGATGGGTAGTCTTCACTTTTTCTGTGAGGACGACGATCATCACTGCACATCAAATCCTTCTGGCAGGATTCATGATAATAAGCCTCTTGAGCACACAAATCAACATCCTGCAGTTTATGGACAAGGTTCATGCAGTTTTTTTTCTTCTGCACCATGTTTAATAGACTTTTCGGCTGTCTTCTTCATACATTTTACTAGGCACTCTTCTTGGCCAGATTTTTTCTTCCTCCTACAAAGGCAAATTACACATTCATCGTCAGGGAGAAGAGGGCCATCTACCTCTGCTTCTGCAGGTTTACGCCGTTTCAGTCTGGATGCTGTGCCTCTGGGTGTGCATTCGTCTTTGACAGCCTCTGAATGCTTAAGTTTATGTCTTCGACAGCCTCTGAATGCTTAAGTTTACGAAGTCTAGAGGTATTGGTGAAATTCTTATAGCACCATTGATGAATACCTACCATGGCAATGTTTATTGAAAACTGTTGGAACACCAGCACAAACATTATCTAGCCTATCATTGTCATTTTCCGCAGACAGTCGCAGCTGAACAGTGTCTGTTATTGTCTTAAAGCTAGCTTCAGACAATGGCCTGACTTTTTTGTCTGATACAAGAGAATAATGTATGATGTACACTAAGTCACTTGCTTTTTCTTTCTTCCTTTTAAACTTTGACAGTCTAAGAGGCTTTTCATCTGACATTTCATTCTTGGCCATCATCAAAGCAATTCATGCTAACCACCCGAAATTAAGAAATTGCATGTTAGAAAGAGGACATCCAGCAGGTCATTTTGGTATGTAATTTGCATTCCTGTTATAAGAATTGAAGAAGATATGGCTGTTTATATTTCTCCTAACCCTAAAATTTTGGCTCAAAACAAGCAGTGCACCTCCAGCTTTGACATGAGCTGGTACACTTACCCACCGATGATTCAAC
>NC_089742.1:22873318-22878318 GCF_040412425.1 Macrobrachium rosenbergii
TAGAAGAAGGTACACTCATATATATTAATCCCCATAAAAAGTGGGCAGACTTCGTGCTGCCAGGAGTCACTACCATCGTCGACGGGAAGGCGAATGTACCTTTTATCAATGTAAATAGTAGTAGGTTAGAATTAAGTAGTGAGTCTCTTTGTGATTTAGAAGTATGCAACCTTGTAACAGCCGATAACGCAGTGTCGGCCCTGACTACACAGAGTCAAGGTCGCGGTGAACCATGGCTTAGAAGGCTACTGCAAACAGCTGCCAAAGCAACACCTTTAAATTACCGCAGATGTGTAGGAGACATAATTGGGGAATACCAAGATGTGATTGCAACTGGAGACGAGCCCTCTGGGAGAATTGATAAGTTACCCTTTAGAATAGAGACGGGAGATCATCCCCCCATTCGCACAAAGCCTTATAGAACTCCTGCATGTCATGAACAAGTAATCGATGAAACAATCAATCAATTGCAAAATCAGGGTATTATTCAAGAAAGCGAATCTCCTTGGGCTTCCCCAATCGTTTTAGTTAAGAAGAAAGATGGCTCTCTCAGGTTGTGTGTTGATTATAGGCGACTGAATGCTTATCCATTGCCCTCGATCGAGGAGCTTTTGCTTAAAGTAAGGGAGAGTAAATTTTTCACCACGCTGGATCTCAAGTCGGGCTACCATCAAATTCCCTTAGATGACGAGAGTAAAGAGAAAACGGCCTTTATAGCGAATAATTGGCTATTTGAATATAATTTCCTTCCTTTTGGATTAAAGAATGCTCCGGCCCATTTTTCTCGAGTAATGATGTCAGTTTTAGCTTCCATATTAGGCCGTGGAGTTTTTGTATACCTGGACGATATCATTGTAATCGGTGCCACAGTAGAGGAGCACATGGCTAACTTGTTAGAGGTTTTAGAAGCGTTAAGGCGTCATGGCATGAAAATTAACCTACATAAATGCCAATTTTTTCAGGCCAAAGTGGAATTTCTTGGGCAATTCATAACTTCAGAAGGCCTTAAGCCTTGCACCAATAAGGTTTTAGCAATTAAAGAATTTCCACAGCCTAAACATGCGAAGGATGTAGCCAGCTTCCTCGGACTTTGGGATATTACCGTAAATTCATTAAGAACTTTGGCCAGATAGCGAGACCGTTAGATGCATTAAGGAAGAGACCTGATTTCCAGTGGGGTGAGAAGGAAGAAGATGCTTTTCAGAAATTAAAAGATGCCCTTGTGAGCGACGAACTCTTGGCTTATCCGAGGTTCGATCGTCCATTTATTGTGACTACAGATGCGAGTGATATCGCGATCGGAGGAGTAATATCTCAGATAGACGATGAAGGTAATGAGAGACCAGTTTGTTTTGCATCACGAGCATTAAAAGGGGCAAAGAGAAATTATAGTACTTTCGATCGAGAGGCTTTGGCAGTCCTGTGGTTGCTGGAGAGACACCGCTATTTTTTACTGGGACATAAAGTAAAGATTTTCACAGATCACAGACCGCTAACGCACCTATTTAAAAAGAACGAAATTTCTAATCACCAAGCTCGCTGGATCGAGGGAATTTTAGAGTTTAATATCCTAAAAATAGAGCATATTCCAGGCAAAAGTAATAGGGTGGCGGATGCTCTCTCCAGGAACGTCATAGGAGTAACAACACGAGCTGCAAAGCGCAAGGAAGAACGACAAAAGAAACCTCGTAACGTGGGTGGCACCGGCAATGCCGGTACTGGTGCCAGCAGCGTTACAACGAATGCTAACAGTGACAGTCAATCGGATGGGAGCCCACAGCATAAAAAACGGGAATCTCGTGGGCACTCACAGATGAGTGGGAGTGGCTGGGGTGACAGCAGGATGAATGCAGGTGGAACTCCGAATGGGGGAGTTCAGAGTAAATGCCCAGAGAATGAAAGTGTGGTTGATTTTTGTGGGTGGAGTGTGCGAGAGCTGGTTGAGAGTCAGGGTTCTGAAGCCTGGATTAACCACATCAAGGCCTGTGTGAGAGGCGAGAGCAGTGAATTCCCGAGTTCTGTGCATTTGCGGAAGGATGTGTTCTTCATTGAAGGGGACGTCTTGTTTTGCAGATATGAGAAAAGGCCCGGTGATATCCGAGCCCGAGTCGTACTTCCTCGAGCTTTAATAGAGAGAGCCATGCACATGATCCATGTAAGCCCTTATGCTGGGCATGTAGGTATAGAGAGATCTCTTAGAAGAGCCCGTGAGCACTTCTTTGGGTTAGCATGCGTAAGGACATAACTAGATTTGTAAGAAATTGTCATGTGTTTAATACAATGAAAAGTCACAGACATGTGGTCCCGAAGGCCCGATTGTGGCCTGTGGTACCTGTGAAGTGGGATAGAGTGCATATGGATGTGGTTGGACCATTGCCTTCTGTGCAAGGGCAACCCAAATACATTTGTGTGTTTGTGGATGCGTTCACACGTTTCACACACGTGTGTGCGATGGAAAATAAGACGGCAGGTGAAGGGGCCAAGGCGTTATGTTCCCTCGTGTGTCGGTTCGGGTGTCCCAGGATGTTGGTCAGTGACAATGGACGCGAATTCATCACTGAAGTGATCCGTGAGTTTACAACTCTAATGCAGATAAGGCATGTCACCATTGCGGCTTATTGGCCGTCAGCCAATGTTCTAGTTAAGTCCCATAATCGTGAAGTGATCAATATCTTAAGATATCTAATTGAGGATCACCCGACTTCGTGGCCGTCCCTGCTGCAGACGGCTGAGCTGGCTATTAACACCGCTTATAACAGCCCGATTAGGGACACCCCTTACTTCCTGATGTTCGGGCAGGATATTCGATTACCGTACTCGATGGTCTTGGACCCCCAACAGATCCCACTCTATACAGTAGAACAGTACCGGGTTTGGTTTTGTAACATGACCCGACGAGTGTTCCAAACAACCCAGCGACTGCTGTTGAGGGCCAATGAAAAGTATCGGGTGCGGTACGATAAACGCTTCCGCACACATGATTCCCCAATCCAGGTAGGGGACAGAATCTACCTGAAGAAACGGCAACTGCCGAAGCACAAGCTCGAACCGGCCTATATGGGACCATATCATGTGAAAGAGATCAAACACACCACTGCGGTCATTCAGCACATCCGCACTGGGGCCTTGAGTGAGCAATACCTGTCACACCTGCGTGCGGTGCTTGAGGACAGCCTAGTGTTCCACACCAACCAACCGGTACCTCCCTACCCGGGACTGGCTGGGTATTTGGGAGAAGAGCCAGTGGAACCCGCAAGCGCGCAGGTGGGGCCATGCTGACCGAGCAGGCGCGTGCTCACGAGTCCGTGTCAAAGGTGAATGCTATTGCAAAGTGAATGAGAAGGGTCAGTGATCAAAATTGGTAATTGTCGTCCCATGTCCTTACCTTGGAATCAGAGATATACGAAGCGTTTTAATGTTATGATGTTCTTGTTTTATGTTTTTGATTTTCCAACCATTTTGAGTGTCAACATTATTTTGTGTCATATTTCAGTGTCTAATTTTGTTTAATCATGGTTGTATTAATTTCGTTGTTGCAACGTTCCTTGTTATGCTTTTATTTTTTGTTGTCGTTGTTCTTTATTTTGTGTTTAATAATATACCAACCTAAGTGTCGCATTTTCTGTAAGATTTTTTTTTATTATTGTTTTGTGTAGTTGTCTTAAAGGTGAATTGTTGCCATGAAATTATGTTTTTTTTTGCTTTGTTAAAAATTGCACTGCTTTTTATTATGTTGTTGTGTCTAAATTGCCAAATTATTGTTTTGTGGTGTTCACTTCTTTCAGGAAGACTTTATACATTCGCGGGATGCGATGTGATTAAAAATGTGAAGACCACCATTTTTTTTATGTTGAGATAGTGCAGGACTTGATCTTTTAAAACTTTTATTTTTTTGGGGTATTGATCTGTTTCCAGGAAAGGGTAAGGTTTGTTGGGGGATTTCGTAGAGAAAGAAAATAAAATAATAAACAAATACATAAATAAATGAATGAGTAAGTAAAAGATAAAAATAATATAAAATTTTTTTGTGTTGGTTGTAAGACGTGTTCCATTCACTTGTAATTTTGGTTTGTACACGCGTCAGCTGGCCCCCTTAGAGATAGTTAGGTAATTTTAATTAGTTAAGTCAGTAACCGTGAGGGACGAGGCTCGTGGCGGGATCCGGGTGTGGAGGGGTAGACGCATCTTTGCGGGGACGCAAAGGACTTGGGAGGGGAGTGCTAAGCCATTCTCAGTCTTCGTGAAACTTCCCCGGAATCCTGATGCAGTCGTAGGACGCCATTACAGGACGGGTCAACGGTCATCTTCTCTCAGACTGAGGAAACCTTCCTCCCCCCAGAAACCCCCCCAAAAGTTTGTTGGGATTTAGCGTCACCTTACCTGGCACCGATTGGCTGATGGGCCTAAGGAGAAGTGCCAGGGCCAATCGTGTCCAGTAGAGAAGAAATCGGGGATTGTGAGGTATGACAAGGTGGGAGGAAGATGCCCAAAGAAGGCATCCCTTTGGGCAGAGCGTTTTTGTCGCGTTTAGGGGAAAGACGTACTTTCCCTCGCTGCATCCGCCGGGTTCCCCCTCAGCCTCTCTCTCTCGGTTTTACGGTAAATTTTAGTTTGCTTAGATATTTGGGCCCTTGTGTAAGTTTTAGATAATGCAGATCATTGTTAAATTTACACCCCTGTGTCTTATTGAAGCATGTCCCACAGTACTGCAGCCGGACCAGTAAGTCAACCTGACGAGAGGTCGGGGTCATATATATATATATGTATGTATATATATATATATATATATATATATATATATATATATATAGTATATATATATATATATATATATATATATATATATATATATATATATATATATATATATATATATATATATATATATATATATATATATATATATATATATATATATATATATATATATATATATATATATATATTATAATATATATATATATATATATATATATATATATATATATATATATATATAT
>NC_089742.1:22885818-22898318 GCF_040412425.1 Macrobrachium rosenbergii
GTAATACTGAAAATAAGCTGAAAAAAGTTTTCTGAGAACCACAGAATCGTATTTCTCTTTGTATTAGTAACGATGGGGGAGGTGTTGAAAATTAACAGGACGAATATAAAATTTAGGTCATTCTTTTTTCCTATCCTTTTTTACAGATTGATTCTATCACGTATAGTTACGAAGCTACAAGTATTTTAAATGGCAACATGGCTTTTATAGACATCCTATGCTATATATATATATATATATATATATATATATATATATATATATATATATATATATATATATATATATATATATATATATATATATATATATATATATATATATATATATATATATATATATATATATATATATATATATATATATATATATATATATATATATATATATATATATATATATATATATATATATATATATATATATATATATATATATATATATATATATATATATATATATATATATATATATATATATATATATATATATATATATATATATATATATATATATATATATATATATATATATATATATATATATATATATATATATATATATATATATATATATATATATATATATATATATATATATACACACATAACACATATATATATATATATATATATATATATATATATATATATATATATATATATATATATATATATATATATATATATATATATATATATATATATATCATAATTAAAAGAACTCACTATAGCAAATTGCTTCCCTTTTCTTTTATTTTTTTGTTGTTTTCATTTACTGTCTGTATGATCGATATTTCATGGGCAGAATACAAGGGATTAAAAACCGATTTTAGGCCACTCCCTTTAAGTGGATAATTTCTGAGGTAAAAAACCCCTGTGGGCATCAGCTGAACATGACTCAACCCCCCCCTATGTGTTGGACGTGCCCTGCCCCATAGGAAATAAAAGCAGAAACCAGACTGAGGTTCGGCCTCACACGCACGCTGGAAAAGAGGGTGGGAAGAAGTCCCCAAAACACCGCCATGCCCTGACCCATCGATGCCCTTGGCTCCTAACCACGTGGCTTTTCAAAGTATACTTTCCCTCTGTGCACTCCGGCCCAAACCCATGTGTTCCCTTGGATGCTGACCAGACCCACTCCATTTGCTTGGAGTTTCGTGAAATTCCCATGCATTGCCCTTTTACGGAAGCCCTTGCATCTCGCCACGTGGAAGAAAATTCGCCCTCGGAAATCGTAAGTCATCCACGGACCGCTTTCTGTGCTGGAACCAAATCTGCCTTACGGTAAAGTACCCTGGAAAGACCTCCATTCAGTCACGCTTTTCCTCGTAACATTTACTTAATTTGAGTGCCAGTAATCGCTGAATCTCTTGTCAAATGTCCGTGCTCCTCGAGTGTCGGCAGTGCTAAGCTATTATTAATTCATCGAAGCCCCTTGGCACCCTCAGTGCAACTTCGAATTCATTATTCTTTGTCTAGTTTCATTACTGGCGTATAATGTGCATATCTTTCATTTCAGAGGGACCTTATATCGTGGAAGCTTCTTGGACTGTGTCTGGAATCCCCTCCCCCCCCACCCCCCGTTTCATCCATCCTGTAGGAATCCCCTTCAGGATCAATAATCTACTTGCATTCATCTTTCCCGTACTAATGTTATTTATGTAACTTTTTTATTATTATTATTATTAAAGTAGTTTAACCAGACCACTGAGCTGACTTTCAGCTCTCATAGGGCTCCCCGAGGAAGGTTTTGATTAAAATACTAGGTCAGGCCTGAAGTCAAGCGCTAGGGACCCAATAGATCATCCAATACGAAGATGAATGAATTAAAATGAAATTAAAATTGCACATAGGCACATGCTCTCATACAATAAATACATTTACTCAGACTTCCTTACATACATACTAAAACGGTATATTAAAATTCAGAATATAAATTAAACAAAATTTTAAAATTCTTTTTGTAAAATTCAAATGTTAAAAGGATTTTCATATTTTTATTATTTACTTATTTTTATATTTTGTTAATCAAATTACAGTTTTTCAAGAACATCAAAATTGAATGATTGAAAATGTGAAAGATTCTGACAAAATTTCTTTCACTGACCTATTTCCAAAAGTAGACATTCGTTGTCGGTCATAACTTTGGACATTCACTTAACACATGTCTGACCATTATTAATACTCTGCATTCTGAGCACTCAGGAGCCAGGCCATGGGCTGCTCATTAAGTGCCCATGTGTCAGACGAGTATGGCCTATTCTGAGGCGTGTTAAAATTACTTGTGCGTGTCTCTCTCTTTGATATGATGAACTCCATTTTTTAACATTAGGTTTTAATTCTTTCAGTTTATTACTTTCAGGTTCTTCATCCCATATATGTTGCCATTTATTTATGATACCCATTTTTATGTGAGTTACATAATCTGTAACTGGGATATTCACATTTGATCTTGTCATGTGAGTTGCTGCTTTAGCTGCTTTGTCTGCTTCTTCATTTCCTTTGATCCCTACATGCGCAGGGATCCAACATATTTCTACATTTTTTCCATTATTATATAATTTATGGAGATATAATTTAATTTGTTGTACTATATTATTATTAGATTTGTAACTTTGAATAGCTTCTATAGCACTTCTTGAATCACTGAAAATCACAAAATTATTGAATGATGATTCTTTAATTATTTTTTATAGCTGATGCAATTCCATACAATTCTGCTGTAAATACAGAAGCATTATTGGGCAAGGGAGAACTGATAAGTTTTGTCTTGGGACACTGCAGCATATCCTACTCCGTGTTCTGATTTAGATCCATCTATATATATTGCATAATGTGGACCTTTTCGGTTTATATGCTCTATTGTATGCTGTCTATGGTGTTCTGTTGTATATGAGTTACTTTTGATAAATACTTGAGGTGTGTGCAAATTCTCGTTTTATTCATTGTCCAGGAGGAGGTGATTTTACTATTACAGGCACTTGTATATTTATATTCAGCGACTCAAACAATCTTTAGCTCTAATTGGGAAAGGTGGTGGATGGTTATTTATAAATACATCTCTTAATTCAAATAATTTTTGGTTGGAGAATCACTAGTTTGAATTCTTAAAGCACTTTTCATTGTTACTAGCTCTCTATGGAGAGACAAAGGCAGTTCACCACATTCAACTTGTAGCGATGATTTTGGTGATGATCTAAAGGCTCCTGAGCATATTCTAAGGCCTTCATTGTGAACAGGGTCTAACATTTTCAGAACTGCGTCAGATGCCGAGCCATATACTTCACTTCCATAATCAATGATGGACAGAACTGTTGCCTTATACAGCACAGTAAAGGGTATGTCTATCGGCTCCCCAAGTAGTGTTTGATAGTTTTCTAATTAGATTTAATGCTCTTTTACTTTTAGATTTTTACATATGTAATGTGGGCTCTCCAGTTCAAGTGGGTATCAAATACTAATCCTAAAAATTTTGCTGTTTGGCCAATTGGTATACTATGGTTTTTTATTTTTAAATCTATTTCTTCACCTTTTTTCCACTTTTTATTTTTATAAAACATGATTGCTTGAGTTTTATCTATGGAAAATTTAAAGCCTACAGATGAGGCCCATTCATCTATTTTTACTATGCTCTTATTAATGATTCGTTCTGCATGTTTTATTCAGGATACTGAATAATATATGGCAAAATCATCCATGTATAGGTTACTTTTAATGCCAATAGGTAGATTTTTACTGATATCATTAATTGCTAAAGTAAACAGTGTTCCACTAAGGACGCTTCCTGTGGAACACCATTTTCAATGGAAATGTTCTAGACAGATCATCATCAATTCTCACCTGAAAATTGCGGTTTGTCAAAAAGTTCTGTATAAACCTAGGTAAATGTCCACGGATGTTGTTGTTTTGTAAAGTTTTTAATATAGCATACCTCCATGTGGTATCGTATGCCTTTTCAATGTCAAAAAAGACAGCTACAGTAATTTGTTTTCGTTCAAAACCTCTACGTATATGGTCTTCTAAGTTACAGAGAGAATCCAATGTGGATCTGTTACACTGAGACCCAAACTGAGTGGGAGTTAAAATTTTATTTTCTCGAATGTGCCATGTTAGTCGAGCATTTACCATTTTCTCTAACAATTTGCATAAGCAGCTTGTTAAAGAAATTGGTCTGTAATTATTTACATTGCTGGGATCCTTTCCAGGTTTGGGGATTGGAATTATTATATCTTTTAGTTAATCAACCACAGACTTCATAGAAGCCTGTTTGGGGTTCAATCCCGCAGCCGACCAGTCAGAGGCGGAAATTTTGCTTAGACATCCCGGGCGTATGTAATCAACGGATAGGTTTGCTGAAAGCAAATGGAATTACAGACTAATACACACATAAACAAAATCCAACATCTTCTTACAGAAACCTCACTCGAACTGCCGGACTACCCGCCCAGTTCTCCTCGTTGCCAAAAGGTGCTAACGTTCGTGGCAGGGCAGATCATTTAGTCTACCCCACCGCCAAATCAAAGTCCTTCAAAGAAGGCACCGTTCTTACCCCATATAAAAATGGGTATAAAAGCATGTTAAAACGAAGAAGATAGCTTTACGCCAATCATCTGGAAATAAATTTTGAAGCCATAAATGATTATAAAACTCTAATAAGTATGACTTTGCCAAAGGTGCTAAGTGGCAGATCATCTCAAAACAAATATTGTCACCTCCAGGAGCAGATTTATTGCTGTTGAGAGAGCATATTCCATCTCAGACATACTAAATTTTCTATTATAATATATATCGTCAATTGTTTCAAAATTTATTGTTATTAATTCTATTTTATTTTTTTGTTTGGAAGTGTTCATCTAAATTTTTATCACTACTTACATTTGCTAAATTTTCTCCCATTATATTACTTATTTCTTTTGGATCAAGTGTTCTTTTCCCATCTTTTAATATGGCATGTCTAGGTGGTTTGACATGGGTACCATTTATTTTCCTGAATTTTTCCCATATTTTTTGTATGGGAGTATTATTAGAGAGATCTGATACGTATTTCCTCCATGAAATGATTCTTCCTTGAATTACTTCTTTTTTAAATTTTGCAGATAATTTGTTGTATACAGGTTTTAATGTATCAATTTCTAGTAATAATACAGTCATTTTTGTAAAGTTCTTTCTAATATCGGTAATGTTTTATTAATTTTATTGAACTTTCTATTCAAATTATCTAATCGTCTCCCTATTGAGTGTTTTATATTTATTAATTCTGTTAACTCATCAGACCACCAGGGAACTTTGTGTTTTGTTGGATGGGGTTTTGACTTTGGTATTGCTTTATCAGCAGCATTTTTAATAAAATCAACAAGAAATTTATTAGTTTCATTATGATCTTTTAAATATTCAAACTGTGGGATATTTCTAGTGTGCATTTCATATCGCTCCCAATCTGCTTTATAGATGTTATAGTGAGGGACATGTTTTGCAGGATTATTTTGCAGTAAGGAAATTAATATTGGGAAATGATCACTGGTGTGCAAGTCATCAACTGTATTCCAATCCAATCTGTCAACTATGCTTGTTGTACATAAAGTTAAGTCTACTGAGGAAAATGTTCCATGTGTTTTTGAAAAATATGTGCTAATTTCGTCATCATTTATACAGCACATGTTGTTGGAATCCATGAACTCTTCTATTTTACTACCTATTCTATTTGAGTTTGTACAATGACAGTCCCATATTGGGTTGTGGCATTAAAATCACCTACTATTAATGTAGGTTCCTTGGTATTGTTAAGTAAATCTTTAAGTTTATCAATATCGTAACTTTTATTAGGTTGGTTATATAAGTTATAAATTATGTAATTATCATTTTTTATTCATATTTTAATACTTGATATTTGCAAGTCAGTAAAATTTACAGGTACTATGTCATAACATACTTTGTTATGTACATATATAGCAGTACCTAAATTTCCTTCTTTCTTCTCTAGATGTAGATACTAAGGTATATTTACCTATTGTTGGTATTGTTTTGTTGACATGTTGTAAACATATTATCATTGGCTCATATTCCTTTAGTAATCGTTGTATTTCTCCCAAATGTAATCTGGTCTGTAGACCATTTACGTTCCATTGTATAATATAATTATTGAAAGTATAACGTTAGTGTGTTCAAGTGTTATTTCTCTTTTTTTGTGGATCATCAATCTGCATTTTTTCTAAAAATCCTATTTACAATATTTATTTGTTTTTCTTTATAAGACATTATGTGTCCAATGCACATACAGCCCTTTTTCGTGAGTGTCCAAACTAGTAGTTTCTTTATTTCTGTAACTTATAAAATTTCGTATAGTGTTTGTTAAACTGTCTTTTGTTATGCTTTCATTTTTGTTGCACAGTTCAATGAAGCATTCATTACATCCACATGTGTTTTCGTGTGTCTTTTTTTCATTTACTCTTGCTGTACCTATTGTTGGTGATGGGGTAATCTCTTCTCCCATCACATAATCATTTTTGTCAATAGTTTGTTCCTCTACTATTCTTTTGATGTTCTGGGTATCTGTTTCTATTGGTTTCATTATTACTTTAGGAGACAAAGGTATTTTCTTATTATTTGGTTTATGTTCTTTCTTGGGGTCTCTGCCTTTATTTTAATGGATGTATCTCTAATAATAGTTGGTTTTTTGTTGGTCTTGGGTGGAGTTCTCTCTAAAGGTCTCTTTTTTCTTTAGTTTCTAATTCATCAGAACTATCTTTTAATATTTCTATGGTGCTTGTATTGTCTTCTAGTGATTCTATTTCTCTTAAAATCTCAAATGAATTTGAGCAAAGATTTGTATACATTTCTTGGTCCTTTCTTTATATTGGTTTCTTCTTGCAAAGTGGTTATTTTTCTTTGAGACTGATCTACCAGGGTTTTGTTATTCTTATTTATTTCCACTTTTGTTTCTTTGTTTGATCTTATTGCTGCAGAAAAAGTTCGTTTCTTAGCGGGATCATGCATTCCTCTAACCTTTAATTCCAATTTGGCCTCCCTTATAGGCATTCCTGTCCTTTCCTGAAGTAATTTCAATTCAGTATTGTATATATAATATATACATTCCATAGATCTTGCATGGTGATTTTGTCCACAGTTCACGCATTTTGGTTCACCACACTTCCACTGTGTGGCATGTTTGTCAGATCCACAGTATGCACATACAGATGTATTATGGCAATTTTTTTTGTATGTCCATACATACTACAGTTTTGGCACTGTAGTGGTTTAGGGACATACGGTCTCAGTTCTCTGCTTTGGCCTAAGATTTTTATTTTTAAGGGGTAATTCATGCCCTTCAAATTTTATCTTTGCTATTCTTAGTATTTTTTTCATTACTCTGTCTACTAGCTATGTTGTAAATTTCTGCAGTCTTGAATATTGTTGTCTTTTTTTAAGGGAATCTAGCAATATTTTCTTTTCTATTGGTTCATCATTATCAGGGAGTACTATGGTACCTGGACACTGTTCAAATTGTCATGTTTTTTAATATATACTTTAACATTATCAATATTTTTTATATTTAAGTAATTTTCCGATTGATTTCTTGTGTGGTTTCTATCAACCACATCTGTTCTTTTACTTGTCTGAATGACATTTCAGTAGTTGAATGTCGATTCAATAAGAAGTTTTCTAATTTCAATGGTGATATTTTTTCTCTGTTTCTAATGTTAGGAATCTTGACCAACTTCCACTCCCAAAGAGGAGTCGAAGTGGGTCAATGTTGGGTCAAGATACTTTTTTTTTGGCTTGTTTTTCATTGGAGCATAGGGCTCCAGTGTAATTACGTTCGTATTTTTTTCTGATTTTTCCAGAGAGAGGTCAGAGGAGGTTCCTGCAGTCGTTAACTGTGCCGAATCGCTACCATCAAAGGGTCCAGGGGTACTTGAATCGTTAACACAACTTTGCATTAAGACAAGTAAATTGGAGGAAAAAAAAAAAAAAAAAAGTAAATAAACCTGACAACCTTAAAAAGATATCAACAGCCTTTCATGGGGTTTATTCTTCCGCCAATGGCACAAGTGAGAACCGACTCCCAAATGTCCGCATCCCTACCCTACCCCAAAGGGGATGGCACAACATGATTAGAGTGGCTCAAGTGTAAGCCAACCCGCTTGATAGGACTGAGAGCATTACTAGAATACAATCATCCCCACCCTAATCACATTATGGGCAAACCGGACAGAATGCCGAGAGTCCTATTCCCAGAACTAGACCCCCCTGGAATCCGTGGTCCAGTCCCGTAGAATAGTTCCGCCCTGAAAACTCAGGTCCGAACATTATCGGGCAGTTGATGGTCCTGCCACGGTTCTCACTATTTAGCTTCGGATATAAACCCAATCCCAGCTATGATACCTTTTCCTATTTACCAGGTCCAAGAAATTTGTACGAAAGTGAAAATATCCACGCCATTTAAATCGAAAGGTTTGTAGGTGATCCGTCAGGGCCCGGGCTCTTATTCTTCGTAAGAACGAAGAAGAAAAGCCAGGGCCCCTTACCCCCTCACCACGTGAAGGAACCTACTTCGAGGGGTATTTATGTAACTACAATCCTTTAAGTTTGCCCACGTGTTTATGTAATAATTTCCTCAGTCGAAGAGCCTTACGCTCATATGAAATTCCCCTTTTGTTTTCCTCTTTTTTATGTTTTCCTGGACCCCCGAAGTCGGAACCACAAGGCTAAATTACCTGAAATTATTGCTACCTGTCTCACAGAGAATATTTCAAACTAAATTGCCAGGAAAAACATAAAAATGGCGACCTTTGCCTGAGATTCTCGTTTTAGCGGTTGCATCCTCTCATTTGTTCTCTGCTTTTGTTTGGGTTGCATCTGCCAAATCAGCAATTAGCAAAGCTACGCTGGGTACGAGACAATTACGAACCTTTTGTGTACAACCAGCACACAGATCCGGAAATTCCACGTAAGTAATGTGTTTATCTTAGCAAAACTTCTTTACAATCGTGACTGTTCCTAGGAATTAGAAATAGGGACGCATGTATCCACTGAGAGAAGAGAACCGCCATATTAGATTCATTCATGCATGCCTTTCAGGATAGGTAGTTAGGAAATAACCAGTGCTAACCATCCTTTGCTTCGAGGAATAGTGTGAAATTCCTCTGTGTTAAAATCTTTGCCATATCTTTTGCTTCGAGGAATAGTGCGAAATTCCTCTGTGTTAAAATTCTTGCCATATTCTTTGCTTCGAGGAATAGTGCGAAAGAAATTCCTCTGTGACAAATTTTACTTCGCATTTCGGATTAGCAAATTATTATTTAGGAGCGAATAAATTCCCACGTGGGACAAGACGAAGTCAGCTTGCATTGCTGAAATTCTCTTAGTGTAGTTAGAATTCGAGTTAGGTGTTAGAAAAGCGAAATTTAAACTCCGCTTATAGGGAAAATTACTAGGTCATTTTTACTGTTATCCTCGCATCCCGGGAAATTCCCCGGAATCCCAGACGGTCTATAAATAGATGGGTTCATTCACCCAGAATCTAAAAATAACTCCGGTGATGGTCAGACGTGTAGCCTTTTTTTTTCATTCATTTCTCACCAAACATTTTTCTTTGGGTTTTCCCGTTAGTAATTTCTAAGTCCTAAGGGACGAATCGTAATTCAAAGTCCTAAGAGACTCCTTATAAAATTCCAAGTCCTAAGAGTCTCCTACTAAAATTCTACGTCGCACGTGGCGAGAATTCCTAATTCCTGCGGGAAACCCAAGATTAAGTCCTTTTGAGACATTATATTAGTGTATTTCACACACATCTAAGCCCTAACGGGACTGATCATTCTAGTTCGTTAGAACAACTCCTTAATTTCACGCTACAGCCGGCCAAGTCCGAGCATGACAAAATCCAACTACATCTTCCAAGACGCATATCAAAATTCGTTCGCCACGAACAACCACGTCTTTCCGAGACATATTAAATTTTTAACAAAAGTCTCCTCAGACTTACTAATCAACTGTCTTATTCAGACAGATCCATTCTCCTGCAGTCTGAACAATTGAGTGTTTCAGATTCCTGCAATTGAGTCTTTTCAGACAACCTGAGTCTTTTCAGACATATCATATAACCATTATTTCAAGATGGCTAATACCAGAGCCCAACAAAACGAGAACTTCAAATTCTACATGTCCGCTGGAAAGGACATGGGACTAACGGGGCAAGATCTGAGAGAATGGGTTCAAGAGCGAGTGGACGATGCCAAGGCGGAGAGAGAGAGAGAGAACGACAGGAGAGAGAGAGAGAATGAATTGCCCAAGAGAAACGAGAGGATCTAGAACGGCAGGAGAGAGAGAGAGAGAGCGGGAGGATCGAGAGCGACAGCGCGCCCATGAGCTCCAGGTGTTAGAACGACAGCATGCCAACACCACCCCTGCGGCGGGAAGGAGTGCCCTCAGCCAAGCTCACTCGTTCATGCCAAAATGGACAGAGTCCGAACCCGAGGTATGGCTTGAAAGGGCCGAACGAGTCCTGGAGTGCTGCGACCTCTCCCCCGCGGAACTCTCCCTTGTTCTCACTAAATTCCTGGGTGGAAAGGCCCTCATTGCCTACCACGCCCTTTCAGCAGAAGATAGGGGAAACTGGGAAGCCATAAGCCAAGCAGTTATGAAGGTGTACGAGATTACCCCCGAGCAGTGGAGGAGACGGAGAGAGCATCCCAGAGATGCAGGCCAGACTTGGTCCGATTGGGTGTACCATTCGGAGCGGGCATTAACAAAATGGCTCGATTCCGAAGGAGCCACAAGCGCTGCCGAGGTACTAGAGCAGTTTAAATTTGAGCATTTCCTGCGCTACACCCCTCCTGCCCTCGCCACTCATGTAGTGGAAAAAGCCCCAGCAACACTCACAGAGTGTTGCCAGATAGCAGACATGTGGGAAACTCACCACCCTCAAGAAGGATCCATGGGGCGGAAGATAAATCCCCCGTCCCTCCTCGGAGGATCAAATTCCCACAAAAATGGGAACTTGGGCAAGCCCCTAACTTGCCATTATTGCAAGAAAACGGGGCATTCCTCCGAACAGTGCCGGAGCAAGAAACCGGCACCTCTCTCTCCTGGAAAACCGCCCAATAACTCGCCTGCGCCCTCCACAGGGGCAGCACAGAAAGACTTCAGCCAGAACTTTTGCACGGTGTGCAAGGTTTATGGCCATTCTCCCACATGGGCGAAATGCCCAAGCAATAATAAATCAAATACTCCCACCATCGCCTTGGCCGTCACAGATCCCAAGTCATTAGGCCCTCCTGCCGAAGGGCATGTATACGTGAACCCTCCATGAGGTAGCCAGCCCGAGCCAAGTCACTGCATTCGAGGACTCGGGCGCGCAAATCTCCCTCATCCGAAGGGACAAAGTTCCCTATGGAGCTATCGTCAATAGACGAAAACTCGTCACGATCGAGGGAATAAATCAATTTAAAATGATACTCCCTATGGTCCAATTGAGAGTCACAAGACCTCACCAATCCAAAATTTGCAATCTTGCAGTAGCAAGCCATCTCCCCGGAGGCTATGATGTCATCCTGGGACAGGACTTTCAGTCCCCACAGAAATCACGACAATCTAGGGGTCCACATTCCCTTAATCATTCCTTGGGCGCGAGTAATCCTCCCCCGCTTCTCCCTCAGTCAAGACTGGCGGCCCCTGGGTGCCAGGAGGACATGCAGTCCCTACCAGTGCCACCTGAGTACGATGTACAGTGGCCCCCTTGATCGGTTCCTGATCCAATTCCAGTGCCCGGCCCTGCCTCAGTGCCAGTGCCAGGGCCCCAGTCAGATCTCCCTCCCGGAGATACCCAATTCCTGCCGGTGCCGCTTGCATGCCCCGAGCAGTGCCAAGCTTCGTCCGTCCTGACCTACAAGCACAAGAAACCTCTGATAGTGCCTGGCTCTGCCCTAGTGCCAGCGCCAGAACACTACCCCGATCTCCATTCAAGGAATCCAACTCAGGACCCCCTCTCTTCCCCCGGCCTGGCACCGCTACCAGCGTCGGTAAGAGAGACGGTTCCTCTCGACCACAGCGGAAGCTCACCTAAAGGTGAGGCCTCGCAACCTGTGCCTGAGCTGGTTATTGATACCTGTGAGCCGCTCATGCCTCCCCCGACCGCCTCCTCTCTGCTTCAGCCCGTCGCCGACGCAATTGCAAGTCAGGATTCTGCCATATCTCTCTTGGCCGATGAACTACAAGAGCTGCGACGGATCATGGTAGAACCAGCACGGAACCCTCCTGCGCCAGCTGTCAGCAGCAGCAGGCCCAGGTGGCACTCTGTGCCGCCCTCCGGTCTCGGGCCCTCCGCTTCCCCGGCCGAGGACGACTGTCCCATTAAGAAAGGTTCGAGGCAAAATTACCACAGGCGTGGGAAATTCCAGGTAGTTTACAAAGACCTCTAGAGCTCCCCTGGCACCTGTGCCACCATTTCATTTTTCAAAGATCTTGGCACCTCTAATCCAGAAGGGGATGTCAGGCCCTCCG